>NC_140012.1:39440978-39500466 GCF_964263955.1 Coregonus lavaretus | reverse complement strand
CTCTTCCCCTCTTCCCTCTTCAACTCCCCTCCCCAACTCCCCTCTTCCCTCCCAACTCCCCTCTTCCCTCCCCTATTCCCCTCTTCCCTCCCAACTCCCCTCTTCCCTCCCCTATTCCCCTCTTCCCTCCCCTCTTCCCCTCTTCCCTCCCCGTCTCCCGTATTCCCCCCCCAACTCCCCTCTTCCCTCCCCGTCTCCCCTATTCCCCTCTTCCCTCCCCGTCTCCCCTATTCCCCTCTTCCCCCCCCAACTCCCCTCTTCCTCCCCAACTCCCCTCTTCCCTCCCCGTCTCCCCTATTCCCCTCTTCCTCCCCGTCTCCCCTCTTCCCCTCTTTCCCTCCCGTCTCCCCTCTTCCCCTCTTCCCTCCCCGTCTCCCCTCTTCCCTCCCTGTTTCCCCTCTTCCCTCCCTGTTTCCCCTCTTCCCATCTTCTCTCCCTTATTCCCTTCTTCCCTCCCCAACTCCCCTCTTTCCCCCAACTCCCCTCTTCCCCCCAACTCCCCAACTCCCCTCCCCGTCTCCCCTCTCCGTCTCCCCTATTCCCCTCCCCCAACTCCCCTCCCCAACTCCCCTCTTCCCTCCCAACTCCTCTTCCCTCCAAACTCCCCTCTTCTCTCCCTTATTCCCTTCTTCCCTCCCCAACTCCCCTCTTCCCCCCAACTCCCCTCTCCCCCCAACTCCCCAACTCCCCTCCCAACTCCCCTCTTCTCTCCCAACTCCCCTCTTCTCTCCCAACTCCCCTCTTCCCTCACCAACTCCCCTTTCCCCTCTTCAACTCCCCTCTTCCCTCCCTCAACTCCCCTCTTCCCTCCCTCAACTCCCCTCTTCCCCCCCAACTCCCCAACTCCCCTCTTCCCTCCCAACTTCCCTCTTCCCTCCCAACTTCCCTCCCAACTCCCCTCTTCTCTCCCAACTCCCCTCTTCCCTCACCAACTCCCCTTTCCCCTCTTCAACTCCCCTCTTCCCTCCCTCAACTCCCCTCCCAACTCCCCTCTTCCCTCCCCTATTCCCCTCTTCCCTCCCCAACTCCCCTCTTCACCCCCAACCCCTCTTCCCCCCATCTCCCCTCTTCCCCCCATCTCCCCTCTTCCCCCCTTCCCTCCCAACTCCCCTCTTCCCCTCCCAACTCCCCTCTTCCCCCCAACTCCCCTCTCCCCCCCCCCGCCGTCTCCCCTATTCCCCCCAACTCCCCTCCCCAACTCCCCTCTTCCCTCCCAACTCCCCTTTCCCCTCTTCCCCTCTTCTCTCCCCTATTCCCCTCTTCCCTCCCCAACTCCCCTCTTCACCCCCAACTCCCCTCTTCCCCCCATCTCCCCTCTTCCACCCAAACTCCCCTCCCCCCAACTCCCCTCTTCCCCTCTTCCCTCTTCAACTCCCCTCCCCAACTCCCCTCTTCCCTCCCAACTCCCCTCTTCCCTCCCCAACTCCCCTCTTCCCCTCTTCCCTCCCCGTCTCCCGTATTCCCCCCCCAACTCCCCTCTTCCCTCCCCAACTCCCCTCTTCCCTCCCCGTCTCCCCTATTCCCCTCTTCCCTCCCCGTCTCCCCTATTCCCCTCTTCCCTCCCCAACTCCCCTCTTCCCTCCCCCCCCCGCCGTCTCCCCTCTTCCCCTCTTCCTTTCCCTCTTCCCTCCCCGTCTCCCCTCTTCCCTCCCTGTTTCCCCTCTTCCCTCCCTGTTTCCCCTCTTCCCCTCTTCTCTCCCTTATTCCCTTCTTCCCTCCCCAACTCCCCTCTTCCCCCCAACTCCCCTCTTCCCCCCAACTCCCCAACTCCCCTCTTCCCTCCCCAACTCCCCTCCCCGTCTCCCCTATTCCCTTCCCCAACTCCCCTCTTCCCTCCCAACTCCCCTCTTCCCTCCCAACTCCCCTCTTCTCTCCCAACTCCCCTCTTCCCTCACCAACTCCCCTTTCCCCTCTTCAACTCCCCTCTTCCCTCCCTCAACTCCCCTCCCTCAACTCCCCTCTTCCCTCCCTCAACTCCCCTCTTCCACCCCAACTCCCCTCTTCCCTCCCAACTTCCCTCTTCCCTCCCAACTCCCCTCTTCTCTCCCAACTCCCCTCTTCTCTCCCAACTCCCCTCTTCCCTCACCAACTCCCCTTCCCCTCTTCAACTCCCCTCTTCCCTCCCCAACTCCCCCCTTCCCTCCCCGTCTCCCCTATTCCCCTCTTCCCTCCCCGTCTCCCCTATTCCCCTCTTCCCTCCCCGTCTCCCCTATTCCCCTCTCCGCTCCCCAACTCCCCTCTCCGCTCCACCACCCCGTCTCCTCTCCCCCACCCCGTCTCCCCTCCCAATCCCGTCTTCCCTCCCCAACTCCCCTATTATCCTCTTCCCTCCCCAACTCCCCTCTTCCCCCCTTCCCTCCCAACTCCCCCCCTCCCCCCTTCCCTCCCAACTCCCCCCCAACTCCCCTCTTCCCTCCCAACTCCCCTCTTCCCTCCCAACTCCCCTCTTCCCTCCCCAACTCCCCTCTTCCCCTCTTCCACCGCAACTCCCCTCTTCCACTCCCAACTCCCCAACTCCCCTCTTCCCTCCCCGTCTCCCCTCTTCCCTCCCCAACTCCCCTCTTCCCCCCAACTCCATGTCTCCCCTCTTCCCTCCCCTATTCCCTCCCCAACTCCCCTCTCCGTGTCCCCATATTCCCCTCCCCATCTCCCTTCTTCCCGTTAACGTGACACACATCGGTTGTGTGACAGCTCACGTGACGGTGGAGGAGGACGGGACTAGCCGGAAGGAGGGGGAGCCGATGTTTAGCCCGATTGAACGACTAGTCTAGCTAGCCAGCATTCCTCTTCTCCCCGACGCTCCCCTAGAAAGAAGGAGATATATTTAAAAACGAGGGTCACAAATTATAAATCAGATACAGATTGGATTTGTATGATCAAGACGACTCGCCGTGGACTCGGCTATAAACAACAACGCGACAGAAGGCCTCGAAAAATGGCCACATATACACTGCTGGATCTGAAAGAACTGGCGAGGCGTGTTTGAACGCGACGGATTCTTTTTGTTTCGGTGTGATCAACAAACCAAACGACTTTTGGGAATAACCAAGGCCCTGTATGGATTCTTTCTTGCATTTTTAAATGAGGAGTGCAAGATGGCTGATGACAGCAACATTTGAATAAGGCCAGAATAGCGACGTCCTCTTTAAGATAAGATTAGAAGGGTGTTTTTATATATTTTTTTATACACATTATATAGAATATTGGATGTAAATGTTAAAACCGTGGTAGTCGTAAATATTCTTGCGTAGCCTTATTTATGCGCTTGTGCAGCGGCAGAACATTGTGAGGTGACGTCTCAGATAATTTAAACGATTTATTTAAACTTACGAATTGGAGAGATGTTTTTTTCTTAATGTGAGTTGATAATAGTCATGATCCGTCTCTGATAAACCAAAGGAATGAAGCCAGGACATTTTGGGTCTGGAGACGTTTTGTGTTTCTGATCTGAAGGCTCGCCACAGCAGCCAACATTCCAGTGGATTCTAAAAACCCTTTGTTTTGTGCGTATGAACTGGAGTCGGCTATTAAACCATAAACTATGCAGTACATAGCCATCAAACGAAGTATTTGTGTTTGATATGTTTGATTAATTAAGTCTTTATAGGTTCAAATAGCCGAGAGGAAAGAGTATTTGGTGAGAAACGTCGAGGCCTTGTGTGCAGATATGCGAGCGTTGCCCGTGGAAGCTTCATAGCTGACGACGTTAAACATAAAACAAATAGGCTATTATTATGTGGCTATCGTGAGGATCAAAGTCCGTCGCAACGTGATACAATGTTTATTGAAGGTTTAAGGACACTTGTCATATGTATCTGATTTGCAAATCCAAATATATATTTTTTGTTACATCCTACTTCCAAAAAGCTATCACGAGCATAATCGTATTTGTTTTGAATGCACCCAAAATAGTCGGTACATTTTTGGAGGTGATGACAAAATAACATAATTAATATTCCCTTTATTGTAACAACGGCGTTTTATTAACCCTGGGCAAGCGTGATCGATTTACAAATCGCTTTATTCAGGGTGTGGGTATAGGAATAAATTCGACCACGTAATCTTTTCCTTATGTTAATTTCTGGACCTCAATCGATTGAGGAACAAACAAACAAAAACCGACAAGGAAGTCGAGGCTAGGTCGTCAAGCTAAAGTAAGACCTACGCAGAAGGGTAGAGGATCGGGTGAGCGTTCAACTCTTTCATCAGCTGTATAGAAATCAATTCAAGCTCGGCGGTGATGTAACCATCTAAACGGCGCTAATTTAGACCGATTCAATGTAATGTCTGAACCGTATTGCTTGGTAGATCTGTGCCTTCATTTCTATCATACCGTAGCCTATACGTGTAGCTAGCTGGAAATGCGAACAATTTAGCTGCCAGAAATAGGCCTATATTTCGCACAAAGTCAGCCTTTCTTGCCTAACCCGTGTGATTTAAGATTAATGGGAAGGGCTTGCTACCCCTTTACGGTAATATGCATAACGTCAGCCCGGACTGTGTGTTGTAATCACCGAGGTGTTGTCATCGTTTCCCCGAGGCCTTTTCTGCCTGCGCCTGCCGCTGGGGAATCTGCCTACCTGCTCTGCCCTGGATTTAAAACAGAGAGCTGAGAACATTCACAAGACTCACTGACAGTATCACCAGTCGGTTGGACTAAACTGGTTGACAGTGCTAGTGATAAAAATAACCCTTCATCGCTGCGTTTTTGGCGCTTGCACAATAGACAATTATCCCTCAAGGACTAACATATTGGACTATAGCATTTCATTATATAAGGGTCACAGGTCTGCCCTCAGTCCTCAAGACATTTGATCGATAGTCAAGGGGCTTAGTTCATGGCAATAGATCCATAGTCAATCCATAGGATAGTTATTTTTTTCATGTGAGAAGCTTGTCGTTGTTGTGTATCTATGTCCGCCACTCCCAACATGGCCTCCAACATGGCGACCTCCGACCTGTCCGAGACGTGGAGGAACTGTTTCGAAGAGGAGCTAATCTGCCCCATCTGCCTGCATGTCTTCTCCGAGCCCATCCAGCTGCCCTGCAAGCACAACTTCTGCCGGGGGTGCATTTCAGAGGCCTGGGCTAAAGACTCCTCCCTGGTCCGCTGCCCCGAGTGCAACCACGCCTACAGCCAGAAGCCCGCTCTGGAGAAGAACCACAAGCTGTCCAACATTGTGGACAAGTTTAATGCGTTGTCCGTAGAGAAGGCCGCCTCGCCGGTGCTGCAGTGTATCCTGTGCCGCCGTGGGCCGCCGCTCCCGGCCGTCAAGGTGTGCCTGCGCTGTAGCGCCCCCTGTTGTCAGAGCCACGTCCAGACACACCTGCAGCAGCCCTGCTCCGCCCTGGGACACCTGCTGGTCGAGGCTGAGGCGGTCAAGGCCTGGACGTGTCCTCAGCACGACGAGTACAGACTGTACCACTGTGAGGCAGAACAGACGGCTGTGTGTCAGTACTGCTGCTTCACGCGATGTCATCCCAGTCACGGACACGGGGTCACTGACGTGGAGCTACGACGCAACGATATACGGGTGAGATTAAGATCTGTTATCTCTCTTACACCCATTCCTTTGGTTAAGAACAAAGCAGATCAAATTGGGGAGAAGATTGTGTGTGTATGTGTCAGGGTTTCCATTAGGAAAATGTGGCACCGCACATTGGACCAGCAGCATTTTAATTTAAGAAATTGACCGGACCCATATGCATTGGCTAGGCTACTTTTGAAGCAAGGTAAGACATGCCTCATAATATGCAGGAAAATGTTCAGGTTTCAGACAATTTAAGTATTTGTTTTGAAAATGCGTACTGCCCTCCAGCTCATTGCAAAGTGTTGTGTGACTCGCTGAAGCCTGCCTGGTTGCCTATGCACTTGAATGGCAAGAGAGCTTCAATTACCAGTTGAGAAATAAAAATAGTTGCTCTTTTGAATCGTGGCCATCAAAAACGTTTTTAACATGTGATTGCATTTAGAATTGTTGTGCAATGATTGGGCTTCTAAAAGCATGTTTCACCCCAGCAGCAATGAATGAGCTGTAGCAGCAGCTCTTACGTTGCATCGACTGGTATTTCAATCAATGAACCGGCTAAAAAATGCATTCTTTCGCAATGGGATTTTTTTCTTCTCCCGGACAATTGGCTGGCGGCAATTGATCAGCTTTTTTTTTTTTTTTATTGGGCAAAATCCGGCTATTACCGGCTAACGGAAACCCTGGTGTGTGTGACGTGAGTCTATACTTGGGTGAATGCATTTTTCTATTTTGATCCATTCCAACCCCCACTCTCATCTGTTGAGAGAGACAAACAATGTGTTGGAGGGGTGGAACAATGAGGGGGTCTCAGCCAGCCTTATCTCCCCAGCACAGGTGCATCCTCGCCTGGGTCCGCAGGCCGGGAGAGGGGGGGGGATGGGGGGTGAAGTGAGATTCTTCACTCCATTCTGTGGTAGAAAAGGAGGCAGAATGGTTGTTGATGGTTTCCTTTTCGTTTTCTTGTGAATCTCTTTATTTCCTGGGTTCTAGTAAGGAAAGCTGTGGTTGGTTTAAAAACGACCAACTATCCCCAGATTTGGGAAATCAGATAAGGGCTAGTCAAATCAAATCAAATTTTATTGGTCACATACACGTGTTTAGCAAATGTTATTGCGGGTGTAGCGAAATGCTTGTGCTTCTAGCTCCGACAGTGCAGTAATATCTCACAAGTAATATCTAACAATTTCACAACATATACCCAATACACACAAATCTAAGTAAGGAATGGAATTAAGAATATATACATATATGGATGAGCGACGTCAGAGCGTCATGGACTAAGATACGGTAGAATAGTATAGAATACAGTATATACATATGAGATAAGTAATGTAAGATATGTAAACATTATTAAAGTGGCTAGTGTTCCATTTCTTAAAGTGGCCAGTGATTTCTAGTCTGTCTATAGGCAGCAGCCTCTAATGGCCTAGATAGAAGCTGTTTTCAGTCTCTCGGTCCCAGGTTTGATGCACCTGTACTGACCTCGCCTTCTGGATGATAGCGGGGTGAACAGGCAGTGGCTCGGGTGGTTGATGTCCTTGATGATCTTTTTGACCTTCCTGTGACATCGGGTGCTGTAGGTGTCCTGGAGGGCGGGTAGTTTGCCCCCGGTAATGCGTTGTGCAGACCGCACCACCCTCTGGAGAGCCCTGTGGTTGCAGGCGGTGCAGTTGCCGTACCAGGCGGTGATACAGCCCGACAGGATGCTCTCAATTGTGCATCTGAGTCAGAGTCATACAGGCTTTTCTCCTGACTCATATTGGTGACTACTTCTGGTCTCTGACTCAATAGTCTATTAGTATTCTGTGTGTAGGTGGATGGGTGTGTGTTTGGAAACAGCCACATTGGAATGGTTATGAGGACATTCTGTTTTGTATAACAACCTACAGTGTGAATTCCTATCCTCTGGTTGTTGCTGTGACTGACTACCATCTCCATATGTGATGAGTGATTTTGGTAGCCCGGGGCTAATGCACTGTGACAGTATCTGGTGGAGGTGGAGGTAGCAGAGGGGGAAGAGATGCCCCGCATCCTCCCCACAAATCACCCATCCCCACTGGGAGTCCTCGTGGAAAAGATGTTGAATGGAAATGATAGATGGATATTCCATCTCCCCAGTAGCCCTTAAAGGTACTGAACCCCCCCCAACCAGAGAGGTACTGCTGCCCAACCCACCACCCACCCCCACTGTCAATCTCTGTCCTAGGCTTCTGCCCTGAGCCTGAATCTATCATCAGTCGGTGCATTCAGTGGAGGTCTTCACAGCTCCAAAAAGTTGGACCCGTTCCGAAATGGATCTGTGGCTTTCCCACCTGACCCGATATGCATAAATTAATAATTTTTTGAACGGAGACCTGTTCCGAATGGACCCGTGGACAGTCAGACCCATTCCGAAAAGGCCAGTGGGAAAAAAAACAGACCCGTGCTGGTTCGGATCCGAGAGACCTGTTCAGGTCCGAGAGAGTAGAAAGGGAGAGAGAAAGAAACCTCAGACTGGGCTCTGCCAGCGCCATCAATAAACAAGCCATATTGGCCAAATAATCTACAGTTACTTGTCCTTAAACTGCCTATAACAAAAAAAAATTGTTTATATACTTATGTTTAGATGTGTAGCATATTGAAAACTTTATAGCGTATTGTTTTATTGGTTTTTACTTTCCTAAAACAATAATTGTCCACCTCACAGTTCAGCTGTCAGAGATTTGAGCGCTAAATGCATCAGGGCATTGCATAGGCCTATAGGCTTAGGTGTCCACTGTATGATATTAAAGACAGAGAGAAAGATGGAGATATGCCGGCGCCATGTTCCCGACACAGGCATGCATTTCTTTATAGTTGTCAGATAGGCTGCTACTGCGATACACGTATATGTGTATGTGTATAGCAGTAGGCTAATTTGCTAATTTTCGATCACAATACATATTTTCTGAAGATAAGCATTATTTTGTCAGATGAAAGGAGTAGCTCTGGTAGTCGCTCTTAAGAGCGTCTGCTAAATGATGTAAATGGTAGGCCTAAAACACTCTTCCTCACCTCAAGTTCTGCTGTTGCTTGCCTTCATAGAGCTGCAGTAGCTAAGCCTGATAATAACCATACCACACCAAACCTTCACCAAAGTTTCTTAAATTGATTAGGGTAATATGAAAAGCCATTTGTTTTATAGGGAAAATACAAACAGGTTATTATATTGCGGCATTAAATTAAAGTTTTGCATCTCGCCCTCTTTGGTTTTTCCTTTTCATGGTTTGAGTGCGAGGAGCCCAAGGCCTACCGGTAATTCTATTCTATTGCGGCAAACATAACATAACAGTTGGAAATTAATTTGGCCAAAGAAAATGAGAACAGAATTAAACAAAACACTTGTTGCATATTTTAAAGAACTGGTTTAAAGCTCCGGAACAGTCATTCTGAAAATGACTTTTTCTCTCATGGCTAACTAACAGTAAGTTTGAAAAGACAGTCTGAATGGGCGGGGAGCTTATATTCATGAGTTCGCCTTCACTGACAGCTCTTTGAAACGCCTATGTCAAGCAACTTGGATGCAATTATCAGTGTTGCAGTAAAATCATCTCAAGCAAATTTGGTGATAGACAAAGCAACTCAAAGAACATTGAATGAATCCCCTGTAGCTCAGTTGGTAGAGCATGGCGCGTGCCAAGCCAGGGTTGTGGGTTCGTTTCCCACGGGGGGCCAGTATGAAAATGTATGCACTCACTAAACTGTAAGTCGCTCTGGATAAGAGCGTATGCTAAATGACAAAAATGTAAATTGCATCAATTATTTATATATATATATATATATATACAGTGGGGGAAAAAAGTATTTAGTCAGCCACCAATTGTGCAAGTTCTCCCACTTAAAAAGATGAGAGAGGCCTGTAATTTTAACCATAGGTACACGTCAACTATGACAGACAAAATGAGAAAAAAGAATCCAGAAAATCACATTGTAGGATTTTTTATGAATGTATTTGCAAATTATGGTGGAAAATAAGTATTTGGTCAATAACAAAAGTTTCTCAAGACTTTGTTATATACCCTTTGTTGGCAATGACACAGGTCAAACGTTTTCTGTAAGTCTTCACAAGGTTTTCACACACTGTTGCTGGTATTTTGGCCCATTCCTCCATGCAGATCTCTTCTAGAGCAGTGATGTTTTGGGGCTGTCGCTGGGCAACACAGACTTTCAACTCCCTCCAAAGATTTTCTATGGGGTTGAGATCTGGAGACTGGCTAGGCCACTCCAGGACCTTGAAATGCTTCTTACGAAGCCACTCCTTCGTTGCCCGGGCGGTGTGTTTGGGATCATTGTCATGCTGAAAGACCCAGCCACGTTTCATCTTCAATGCCTTTGCTTATGGAAGGAGGTTTTCACTCAAAATCTCACGATACATGGCCCCATTCATTCTTTCCTTTACACGGATCAGTCGTCCTGGTCCCTTTGCAGAAAAACAGCCCCAAAGCATGATGTTTCCACCCCCATGCTTCACAGTAGGTATGGTGTTCTTTGGATGCAACTCAGCATTCTTTGTCCTCCAAACACGACGAGTTGAGTTTTTACCAAAAAGTTCTATTTTGGTTTCATCTGACCATATGACATTCTCCCAATCCTCTTCTGGATCATCCAAATGCACTCTAGCAAACTTCAGACGGGCCTGGACATGTACTGGCTTAAGCAGGGGGACACGTCTTGCACTGCAGGATTTGAGTCCCTGGCGGCATAGTGTGTTACTGATGGTAGGCTTTGTTACTTTGGTCCCAGCTCTCTGCAGGTCATTCACTAGGTACCCCCGTGTGGTTCTGGGATTTTTGCTCACCGTTCTTGTGATCATTTTGACCCCACGGGGTGAGATCTTGCGTGGAGCCCCAGATCGAGGGAGATTATTAGTGGTCTTGTATGTCTTCCATTTCCTAATAATTGCTCCCACAGTTGATTTCTTCAAACCAAGCTGCTTACCTATTGCAGATTCAGTCTTCCCAGCCTGGTGCAGGTCTACAATTTTGTTTCTGGTGTCCTTTGACAGCTCTTTGGTCTTGGCCATAGTGGAGTTTGGAGTGTGACTGTTTGAGGTTGTGGACAGGTGTCTTTTATACTGATAACAAGTTCAAACAGGTGCCATTAATACAGGTAACGAGTGGAGGACAGAGGAGCCTCTTAAAGAAGAAGTTACAGGTCTGTGAGAGCCAGAAATCTTGCTTGTTTGTAGGTGACCAAATACTTATTTTCCACCATAATTTGCAAATAAATTCATTACAAATCCTACAATGTGATTTTCTGGAATTCTTTTTCTCAATTTGTCTGTCATAGTTGACGTGTACCTATGATGAAAATTACAGGCCTCTCTCATCTTTTTAAGTGGGAGAACTTGCACAATTGGTGGCTGACTAAATACTTTTTTTCCCCACTGTATATATACAGCTGTGGAAAAAATTAAGAGACCACTGCAAAATTATCAGTTTCTCTGGTTTTACTATTTATAGGTATGTGTTTGGGGAAAAATTACATTTTTGTTTTATTCTATAAACTACTGACAACATTTCTCCCAAATTCCAAATAACAATATTGTCATTTAGAGCATTTATTTGCAGAAAATGACAACTGGTCAAAATAACAAAAAAGATGCAGTTTTTTCAGACCTCAAATAATGCAAAGAAAATAAGTTAATGTTCATTTTTAAACACAATACTAATGTTTTAACTTAGGAAGAGTTCAGAAATCAATATTTGTTGGAATAACCCTGATTTTCAATCACAGCTTTCATGCGTCTTGGCATGCTCTCCACCAGTCTTTCACATTGATGTTGGGTGACTTTATGCCACTCCTGGCGCAAAAATTCAAGCAGCTCGGCTTTGTTTGATGGCTTGTGACCATCCATCTTCCTCTTGATCACATTCCAGAAGTTAACAATGGGGTTCAGGTCTGGAGATTGGGTTGGCCATGACAGGGTCTTGATCTGGTGGTCCTCAATCCACACCTTGATTGACCTGTCTGTGTGGCATGGCGCACTGGAAAAACCAATCCTCAGAGTTGGGGAACAATGTCAGAGCAAAAGGAAGCAAGTTTTCTTCCAGGACAACCTTGTACGTGGCTTGATTCATGCGTCCTTCACAAAGACAAATCTGCCCGATTCCAGCCTTGCTAAAGCACCCCCAGATCATCACCGATTCTCCACCAAATTTCACAGTGGGTGCGAGACACTGTGGCTTGTAGGCCTCTCCAGGTCTCCGTCTAACCATTAGACGACCAGGTGTTGGGCAAAGCTGAAAATTGGACTCATCAGAGAAGATTACCTTACTCCAGTCCTCTACGGTCCAACCCTTATGGTCTTTTGCAAACCTCAGCCTGGCTCTTCTTTGCTTCTCATTGATGAAGGGCTTTTTTCTAGCTTTGCACGACTTCAGCCCTGCCCCCAGGAACCTGTTTCGAACCGTCCTCGCCGTGCACTTCACCCCAGCTGCCGTTTGCCATTCTTTTTGTAAGTCACTTGATGTCATCCTACGGTTGTTGAGTGACATTCAAATGAGTTGGCGGTCATCCCGGTCAGTAGAGAGTCGTATTCGCCCTCTGCCGGTCTGTAGCTTTGTTGTCCCCAATGTCTGCTGCTTGACCTTGTTCTTATGAACCGCCGTCTTTGAAATTTTAAGGATGGAAGCAACCTGACGCTCACTGTATCCCTCTGCCAGTAAAGCCAGAATTGAACCCTTCTTTTCCTCGCTCAAAACGTTCCTTTTCAACTCTTTTGGAATGGTCAATAGTTATTTTTTGATTAATATTACTTTTGAGGTACTATTAGCACTGTTTTTGCCATCCAATTGGTCCTATTGCAAGAAGATAGTGAAGACCACAGCAGTTTCCTCGTAAGATTTGGTTCATGTGATCACCTAATCAGTACCTAATTCAGTAGAATGAGGTGTGCCTGTGTTGGAATTCAACAGACACTGGAATGGAATGGCTGTCACACATGTAGAGATGCTGATTTTAAGAAAAATTTGCATCCCCTCAAATTTTCCACAGCTATATATATATATATATATATATATATATATATATATATATATATATATATATATATATATATATATATATGCGGTATGTATACAGTGGTGTGAAAAAGTGTTTGCCCCCTTCATGATTTCTTATTTGTTTGCATGTTTGTCACACTTAAATGTTTCAGATCATCTAACACATTTAAATATTAGTCAAAGATAACACAAGTAAACACAAAATGCAGTTTTGAAATGAAGGTTGTTATTATTAAGGGAAAACAAAATCCAAACCCACATGGCCCTGTGTGAAAAAGTGATTGCCCCCTACAACCTAATAACTGGTTGGGCCACCCTTAGCAGCAACAACTGCAATCAAGCGTTTGCAATAACTTGCAATGAGTCTTTTACAGTGCTGTGGAGGAATTTTGGCCCACTCATCTTTGCAGAATTGTTGTAATTCAGCCACATTGGAGGGTTTTCGAGCATGAACTGCCTTTATAAGGTCATGCCACAGCATCTCAATAGGATTCAGGTCAGGACTTTGACTAGAAATCAACTCAACTCGACTGGCATCAACTCAACTCGCCATGTTTGGAGGAGGAGGAATGCTGCATATGACCCCAAGAACACCATCCCCACCGTCAAACATGGAGGTGGAAACATTATGCTTTGGGGGTGTTTTTCTGCTAAGGGGACAGGACAACTTCACCGCATCAAAGGGACGATGGACGGGGCCATGTACCGTCAGATCTTGGGTGAGAACCTCCTACCCTCTAAGTCATGTTTTGCAGAGGGGTCAAATACTTATTTCCCTCATTAAAATGCAAATCAATTCATAACATTTTTGACATGCGTTTTTCTGGATTTTATTTGTTGTTATTCTGTCTCTCACTGTTCAAATAAACCTACCATTAAAATTATACACTGACCATGTCTTTGTCAGTGGGCAAACGTACAAAATCAGCAGTGGATCAAATACTTTTTTCCCTCACTGTATGTGTATATATATATATATTTTTTATTTTTATTATTGGTATGTGTGATATATACAGTGGGGAGAACAAGTATTTGATACACTGCCAATTTTGCAGGTTTTCCTACATACAAAGCATGTAGAGGTCTGTAATTCTTATCATAGCTACACTTCAACTGTGAGAGACGGAATCTAAAACAAAAATCTAGAAAATCACATTGTATGATATTTAAGTAATTAATTTGCATTTTATTGCATGACATAAGTATTTGATACATCAGTAAAGCAGAACTTAATATTTGGTACAGAAACCTTTGTTTGCAATTACAGAGATCATACGTTTACTGTAGGTCTTGACCAGGTTTGCACACACTGCAGCAGGGATTTTGGCCCACTCCTCCATACAGACCTTCTCCAGATCCTTCAGGTTTCGGGGCTGTCGCTGGGCAATACGGACTTTCAGCTCCCTCCAAAGATTTTCTATTGGGTTCAGGTCTGGAGACTGGCTAGGCCACTCCAGGACCTTGAGATGCCTCTTACGGAGCCACTCCTTAGTTGCCCTGGCTTTGTGTTTCGGTTCGTTGTCATGCTGGAAGACCCAGCCACAACCCATCTTCAATGCTCTTACTGAGGGAAGGAGGTTGTTAGCCAAGATCTTGCGATTCATGGCCCCATCCATCCTCCCCTCAATACGGTGCAGTCGTCCTGTCCCCTTTTCAGAAAAGCATCCCCAAAGAATGATGTTTCCACCTCCATGCTTCACGGTTGGGATGGTGTTCTTGGGGTTGTACTCATCCTTCTTCTTCCTCCAAACACGGCGAGTGGAGTTTAGACCAAAAAGCTCTATGTTTGTCTCATCAGACCACATGACCTTCTCCCATTCCTCCTCTGGATCATCCATATGGTCATTGGCAAACTTCAGACGGGCCTGGACATGCGCTGGCTTGAGCAGGGGGACCTTGCGTGCGCTGCAGGATTTTTATCCATGACGGCGTAGTGTGTTACTAATGGTTTTCTTTGAGACTGTGGTCCCAGCTCTCTTCAGGTCATTGACCAGGTCCTGCCGTGTAGTTCTGGGCTGATCCCTCACCTTCCTCATGATCATTGATGCCCCACGAGGTGAGATCTTGCATGGAGCCCCAGACCGAGGTTGATTGACCGTCATCTTGAACTTCTTCCATTTTCTAATAATTGCGCCAACAGTTGTTGCCTTCTCACCAAGCTGCTTGCCTATTGTCCTGTAGCCCATCCCAGCCTTGTGCAGGTCTACAATTTTATCCCTGATGTCCTTACACAGCTCTCTGGTCTTGGCCATTGTGGAGAGGTTGGAGTCTGTTTGATTGAGTGTGTGGACAGGTGTCTTTTATACATGTAACGAGTTCAAACAGGTGCAGTTAAAACAGGTAATGAGTGGAGAACAGGAGGGCTTCTTAAAGAAAAACTAACAGGTCTGTGAGAGCCGGAATTCTTACTGGTTGGTAGGTGATAAAATACTTATGTCATGCAATAAAATGCAAATTAATTACAAATTAATTACTTAAAAATCATACAATGTGATTTTCTGGATTTTTGTCTTAGATTCCGTCTCTCACAGTTGAAGTGTACCTATAATAAAAATTACAGACCTCTACATGCTTTGTAAGTAGGAAAACCTGCAAAATCGGCAGTGTATCAAATACTTGTTCTCCCCACTGTGTGTGTGTGTGTGTTTTATTCATATCCTGTTTGGCATTTCTCTTGTGATGCGGTTCACAGCAGCACTGACTGATGTGTTGACTTGACAACTGCGTCAAAGTTTCGAACAATCCTTTTGTTCCATGCTGGCTGAAGACCTAGCTAGCCATTAATTAGCTAACACCAGACACAGATGAAAGGGGAAACATTAAAGTATCTTTGCCATGGATAAATAGGGTAAACTTTATATTTGACACCCTACAGTCACATTTTGGCACAACGCCCCTCTGCAAACCGTCCTTCTCCTATGTTGGTTAAAAGCATGTTCCCTCAACATTTTTGGCACTGAGCAAATTTCAGGTCAACTTGAATGTTGTGAAAAATGCTGTGCAACTTCCAGTATGCTTTTACTGTGAACACTGAGGCTGTACCTGCTTTAAGTTACAGTTTGAACAGTGGCCATGCAGGCTACTGTGGCTATTTGATCATAATGTAGGCCTATCAGAATGGCTTACCATCAAAAACAATGGAGAAAATGCATCCCATAACATTTTAACATGGAAATAGCTGTTCTATCATTCAGCCTACAGTAGCTGTGTGTGGCGTTCAATGTAGGCCTACATTCCATGAGACCTTTGAAAAAAACATGCAGGGCTTGACATTAACCTGTTCGTCCACTTGTCCTTCATACAAGGACGTGACTGAAAATGTTGTTTGATGCAAGAAACCACTTTACAAAATAAAATGCGTTATTATTCCTATACCATTTATTAGAGAATCAGACAAATTGTGCTACCCTCTGCCTATTGGCTACTTAGCTTACTCAAGCCTGTATCAAAATACAACACTACCCTTTTAAGACACACAAAAAAAGCTCTTTATCTGACTCGCTTTTCAAAGATGTCTAGAAATGTATTCGTTTTGTGCTCTTATAGGAAGCAATCACTCCCCTATTGCTGACTACAAATGATCTATAACTGGGCTAATAACTCACTAACTAGCAAAGGATATGAACAAAATGTGCACACGAGGCTACATGCAGCTATCGCTTTGATCTCAAAATAAGCGCATCTACTCACAATTGCTCATGCTGTAAACACAGTCCAGTTCAAAGTAAATGGCACAGATCCATATATGGCAATGGTCTATTTAAATATATTGGTCTACTGCAGCTCTGATTGGTTATGCCACACCGGTCTGTGTAGAGTAGGGGCTGAGTAGTGTGTGTCAATGCAATAGAATCCTACTCCGATGTGTTAAGCCTACAACAAAATCTCTTGCGTAGTTATTTTTGTTTCCGGTATGTTGCGTTGAAAGTGGCTAATATTGCATTGATTTGATCACAATTGCCACAGTAAAGGGAAACGTTGATAGTGTTAACAGGAAAAACTCTAGAACAGTGGTCACCAACCTTTTCTGAGTCAAAATGCAAGCCGATATCTACCGCTCATATTTTTTTTTACCCACTTCAAAAACATAAGCCTATGCAACATTAACCAATTATAATAATAATAATAATAATAATAATATGCCATTTAGCAGACGCTTTTATCCAAAGCGACTTACAGTCATGCGTGCATACATTTTTGTGTATGGGTGGTCCCGGGGATCGAACCCACTACCTTGGCGTTACAAGCGCCGTGCTCTACCAGCTGAGCTACAGAGGACCACAAAAAAAATTTAAAAACAGTACTGTAGCAATGACGTTTGTGCAGTAAGCTATAGGCCCAATACATTATCACCACATATTGGCTTTGCTAGAATTGCCCTGCCAATGCATTGTTGTTGGGCCATTTAAAAAAAAAAGTATATTTAAAAAAAATAGAGGTAGGCATATGGTCACACCGGTAATAGATGCGTTGTTGTATTACTTGTGAAGCACAGCTGAGTGAGCATACATTTTAAATAATTTGCTTTTTATTTTTATTTTATTGGGC
Organism: Coregonus lavaretus; assembly: GCF_964263955.1. Classification (NCBI taxonomy): domain Eukaryota; kingdom Metazoa; phylum Chordata; class Actinopteri; order Salmoniformes; family Salmonidae; genus Coregonus; species Coregonus lavaretus. The sequence continues at coordinate 39,483,365 of NC_140012.1, read as the reverse complement.
TGATGGTGCCTGCATCTGATGGTCAGTCTCAGCAGAGGGAGAGACCAGCAGACTGATGGTCCGCCTCTCAACATCCCTCCGCTCTCCCTTTCCTCCACTGACACTGACCAAAAAGGGACACCGTCTTCCAGCTGATGGCGAAACTCGAGTCGCACTGCATTATTTTTTTTTAAAGACCCAAGCCGCTAATAATAACAACAATGCAAGCCTATAAATACACTTTCCTACTCATTCATTACTGCTACAGTGCTTGTTGTAGCGCTGAGTGGAAATAGGAAGAACGCACATTTTATGGATTATAAAAGTGTTGAATACAAAGTGTTGACAGTGCTGAGTAAGAACTTAAACATCAACTCACTCATCAAAACAGCAGCTCTTTGCTGTATTCGTTGACAGTCTCTCTAGTCATGGTTTTAAACATTTTGAAATCACATCCAATGGTTCAAAATGACAACAGTTCGCCTACCCGATGTGCAGGGCAGCTGAATTGGGGAGCTGCGCGGAAGTCTCGGGCCTACTGCGCACACGCAGTTCAGAGGGAACATTGGTTACGAGGTGGTATTTATTTAATTTAGGTAAGAGAATGTCATGTCACCATTGGTGTATTAATATGAGCATTAAGGTAATGTCACCTTGTCCCCTTTAATAATGAATCCAAATGTTTGACATGGGCGAGGGGACCAGTAACTTTGTGATCAAACTTGATCAGTGTAGAGGCAAGTCGTTTTTCATCCAATTTCATGAAAAACATGATTTTGGCTGTCCATGACCTTCAAACCTTGAACAGGCCTATATTGCAGAAATGACCAACAACGGTGAGTGCCTACCGTAGGCCTACCCAACAAATGACAGCAATAGGCTAATGCTATTTCTTTAACAACAGGCCTACTTTTATCCTTAAACTAAATACGGAGCACAAAATAAAAATGACAGAACTTCATTCAGCCAACTTTTTGGCGTATTTAAAGAACTGGTTTAGATTATTACATAGGCTAATAATAATAATAATAAAAACAAATTATGATAAATCTGAAATCCAACAAGCCTGAATAGGGAGTTGCACACAGTTCATTTGGCCGTGCCAACGTTCTTCTCATTTTTGCCCACTACAATATTAAAGCTGCAATATGTAATTCATTTTCTGGGACCCAACCAAATTCACATAGAAATGTGAGTTATAGATCTGTCATTCTCATTGAAAGCAAGTCTAAGAAGCGGTAGATCTGTTCTATGTGTGTTATTTCTATGCTTCCCGTTAAGTTTCATTTTTGCGTCTTTTACTTTCGGTTTGGTACACCAGCTTCAAACAGCTGAAAATACAATATTTTTGTTTATGGAAAATATATTTCACAGCGGTTTAGATTGTACAATGATTCTCTATACTTGTTTGTTTTGTCACATAAACTAAATTTAGGGGAACTATTACAATTTTAGCAACCAGGAATTGGTGGAGCGATTTCTGCATAGTGGATCTTTAAAACTTGTCCCAGAGGACATTCCCCTTGTCGGCTTCTTTTCCCTGTACTCTTTCTCCTTCAACTTTAGTTTTACTTCAATGAAAAAGGCCTCCATCTTCACAATCAACAGTAGCCAAGGCCAAGGCTCCTCTCACTCACTCTCTCTCAGCAGCAGGCGCATGTGAGGTGAGCAGCCGGAACCACTGTCAGCTGGACATAAACTATATGAATTGAGTTGCTATTGCCTGACACGGATAACAAGCTCGCACAGTTCTCATCACCTCACACACATTATATTAACAGAGGATGGGTCCAATCGGGTCTAGAGACCCGTGCCAATTATATCGTACCCAACCCAGATCCGAGACAAAAGTCAGAATTAAGGACCCGGACCTGCTCAGGTCCCGGGTCAGATCTTGGAATTTCGGGTCTGTTGGACATGTGAAGATCTCTAGCAATCAGGTCAGACCTCCACTGTGTGTGTGTGTGTGTGTGTGTGTGTGTGTGTGAAGATGCTAAAGGAGCAGTGAACTTCGCTACTTATAACCTTTGCAACCAGGAAGTGGAATGTTCCGATTTCTGTCTTATTTCCTCTCCTGAATCTAAATTTCAGATCCAGAGAGGTTCCTAGGAAGTAAAGGCTAGAACTCGATTTGGGATTGGGAAGTCTGGGAATTCCTCCTTTTTGGCCTTAGTTTGGCATCAGTTGTGCCGGCTGGCCTGGTACTCTAGTTTGGCATCAGTTGTGCCGGCTGGCCTGGTACTCTAGTTTGGCATCAGTTGTGCCGGCTGGCCTGGTACTCTAGTTTGGCATCAGTTGTGCCGGCTGGCCTGGTACTCTAGTTTGGCATCAGTTGTGCCGGCTGGCCTGGTACTCTAGTTTGGCATCAGTTGTGCCGGCTGGCCTGGTACTCTAGTTTGGCATCAGTTGTGCCGGCTGGCCTGGTACTCTAGTTTGGCATCAGTTGTGCCGGCTGGCCTGGTACTCTAGTTTGGCATCAGTTGTGCCGGCTGGCCTGGTACTCTAGTTTGGCATCAGTTGTGCCGGCTGGCCTGGTACTCTAGTTTGGCATCAGTTGTGCCGGCTGGCCTGGTACTCTAGTTTGGCATCAGTTGTGCCGGCTGGCCTGGTACTCTAGTTTGGCATCAGTTGTGCCGGCTGGCCTGGTACTCTAGTTTGGCATCAGTTGTGCCGGCTGGCCTGGTACTCTAGTTTGGCATCAGTTGTGCCGGCTGGCCTGGTACTCTAGTTTGGCATCAGTTGTGCCGGCTGGCCTGGTACTCTAGTTTGGCATCAGTTGTGCCGGCTGGCCTGGTACTCTAGTTTGGCATCAGTTGTGCCGGCTGGCCTGGTACTCTAGTTTGGCATCAGTTGTGCCGGCTGGCCTGGTACTCTAGTTTGGCATCAGTTGTGCCGGCTGGCCTGGTACTCTAGTTTGGCATCAGTTGTGCCGGCTGGCCTGGTACTCTAGTTTGGCATCAGTTGTGCCGGCTGGCCTGGTACTCTAGTTTGGCATCAGTTGTGCCGGCTGGCCTGGTACTCTAGTTTGGCCAATCTGAGCGTGTGTGTTGTAGCCATGCTAACGCTAGCCCAAAATAACCAGTGTTGTGACAACGGTACCATGAGTGGGCCTAATGTGTGTTTGTGGGGTTCAGAAAGAGGATTGCGGTAGAGAGAGAGGATTGCGGTAGAGAGAGAGGATTGCGGTAGAGAGAGAGGATTGCGGTAGAGAGAGAGGATTGCGGTAGAGAGAGAGGATTGCGGTAGAGAGAGAGGATTGCGGTAGAGAGAGAGGATTGCGGTAGAGAGAGAGGATTGCGGTAGAGAGAGAGGATTGCGGTAGAGAGAGAGGCTTGCGGTAGAGAGAGAGGATTGCGGTAGAGAGAGAGGATTGCGGTAGAGAGAGAGGATTGCGGTAGAGAGAGAGGCTTGCGGTAGAGAGAGAGGCTTGCGGTAGAGAGAGAGGCTTGCGGTAGAGAGAGAGGCTTGCGGTAGAGAGAGAGGCTTGCGGTAGAGAGAGAGGATTGCGGTAGAGAGAGAGGCTTGCGGTAGAGAGAGAGGATTGCGGTAGAGAGAGAGGATTGCGGTAGAGAGAGAGGATTGCGGTAGAGAGAGAGGATTGCGGTAGAGAGAGAGGATTGCGGTAGAGAGAGAGGCTTGCGGTAGAGAGAGAGGCTTGCGGTAGAGAGAGAGGATTGCGGTAGAGAGAGAGGCTTGCGGTAGAGAGAGAGGATTGCGGTAGAGAGAGAGGAGCAGCAGGAGAAAGGAAGAGTAGAAAGATCTCTCCCCCACTCGCTTTTCTCTCCCCCTAGGGATGGGCTCGGTTATTCGAATATCCGAACGGACGTTAGTATTCGAATACTTGCCAGAGTATTTATTTTTTGATGGGAAAAAAAATAATTGGCCTATTTTAACAATGAAAAGGCTTTGTCTCAATTGAAATCATCTATGTGACATTGCTACACACAAGGATATACCATGACATCTGAAATTCTTAATTTAATAAACCAACAAACTTTTGAATGTAGCTCAGTTGGTAGAGCATGGCGCTTGCAACGCCAGGGTTGTGGGTTCGATTCCCACGGGGGGCCAGTATGAAAAAAACAAAAAACAAAAAAACATGAATGCACTCACTTTAAGTCGCTCTGGATAAGAGCGTCTGCTAAATGACTAAAATGTAAATGTAATGAAGTGTGCCCCATGTAAAGGCTGTGTAACCTACACAGGTTCACGTGTAGCTTGTTGTTGTTGTTGGCACTACAGTCAGAGGCTCCATCTGCGCCAACGTGAAGTGGGAGATCTGAAATCAATGCAAAATATAATTAAAATGACGGAATTAAGTTAGCTAAGTAGGCTACAACGAGCAACCGACAGGTAGTCTGTTGTTTAATCTGAATGCAGTTGTTGTAGACAAGGACAGGGAGTGCAGAAACATATCCTCAACTAGCCTAGCTAGCTAGTTAACGTCTGGCTATCTTAGATAGCTTCTTTACATCGATTTGATACAGTAAAGACAGCCAATTGCAGATTTTTTTAACCCTTATTTTACCAAGTAGTTGACTGAACACATTCTCAATTACAGCAAGGACCTGGAGAATACTTACAGGGAAGAGGAGGGGGGATGAATGAATGAGCCAATTGGAAGCTGGGGATGATTAGGTGGCCACGATGGCATGAGGGCCGGATTGGGAATTTAGCCAGGACACTGGGCTCAACACCCCTATTCTTACAATCAGTGCCATGGGCTCCACAGAGAGTCAGGACACCCGTTTAACGTCCCATCCGAAAGACTGCACCCCACACAGGGCAATGTCCCCAATCACTGTCCTGGGGAATTGGGATCTTTTTTTTAGACCAGAGGAAAGATTGCCTCCTACTGGCCCCCTCCAACACCACTTCCAGCAGCACCTGGTCTCCCAACCAGGACCAACCATGCTTAGCTTCAGAGGTAAGCCAGCAGTGGGATGCAGGGTGGTATACTGCTTGCAAATGGGATGGTAGATAACCTATGGCATTTATACGTTTGTCTAACTAGCATGAGTCAGTGGCTACTTATTCTCTCTCTCCCTCCCATGTCAACACACACCACCGGCCCCTGCCCATACCCCGCTCTGCTGCAGTGTGCACCCTCTCTCCGTGTCGCGCAGGCTGCACAGCAAACGGGTGTCCCAAGTTGAAACAAAGTTACCAAAAAAATGATATTATTCGAATAGTGAAATTATTTCAAATGCCCATCCCTAACTCCCCCCAGTTCATCCTTCATACCTCACTCACATGCAACCAGAAAATATCTCTAGGTTGCCATGACAGCCCCCTCCCTCCCTTCCTTCCTCCCCTCAGAAGGCGTGTTTGTTAGATCTAGATTAGCTGGCTCCGCCTGCTGGAGGCTTGATAGCGGGCTGGTGGAGGTTGTCTTCACTCGTCATATTGGTTTGTTCGAAACTATGAACTTACCATTTCTCATTCTCTCCCACTTTCTCTCTCTGTCTCGTCTCTCTCTCCCTCCCCCTTCTCCCCTTTCCATAGCAAAATCTATTGCGGCAGCAGGAGAGGGTGGAGGAGAGAGTTCAGGACATCGATGAGCAGCTCTGTAAACTGGACTCTGACAAGTGTGTGGTGGAGGTACGTCTGATTTCTCAAACTCTCTGTCAGTTTATAGGTACACCCATCTAGTACCGGGTCGGTCCCCCTTTGCCTCCAGAACAGCCTGAATTCTTCGGGCTTTGAATTGTTGCTCGATTCGTATCAAGGGACCTAATGTGTGCCAGGAAAAATGTACACCATGGCCACCAGCCTGTCCCGTTGACACCAGGCAGGATGCGGCCATGGACTCTGCCATCAGCATGACGCAACAGGAACCGGGATTCGTTGGACCAGGCGATGTTTTCCACTCCTCAGTTGTCCAGTGTTGGCGATCGTGTTCCCACTGGAGCCGCTTCTTCTTGTCTTTAGCTGATAGGAGTGCAGCGCGCCTGGCACCGACGATCATACCATGCACGAAGTCGCTTAGGTCATTTGTTTTGGCCATTCACACATTCAATCGAACAGTCACTAAATGCCTCGATGCCCATTTGCCTGCTTTATATAGCAAGCCAAGGCCACGTGACTCACTGTAGGATCAATCCGTTTTCGTGAACGGGGTGGTGTACCTAATAAACTGGCCAGTAAGTGTATATCTCACATGCACTCCCTCAACCAGTGAACACAGGCCGCACACACACCCATCCGCACACACACCCATCCGCACACACACCCATGCACATCCATTTACATTTTAGTCATTTAGCAGACACTCTTATCCAGAGTGAGTGGGAATCGAACCCACAACCCTGGCATTGCAAGTGCCATGCTCTACTACCCGAACACAAATATAAACACAACATGCAACAATTTCCATGATTTTACTGAGTTACAGTTCATATAAGGAAATCAGTAAATTGAAATAAATTCATTAGGGCCTAATCTATGGATTTCACATGACTGGGCAGTGGTGCAGCCATGGGTAGGCCTGGGAGGGCATAGTCCCACCCACTTGGGAGACAGGCCCAGCCACTGGGGAGCCAGGCCCAGCCAGTCAGAACGAGTTTTTCCACACAGACAGAAATACTCCTCAGTTTCATCAGCTGACCGGGTAGCTGGTGTCAGACAATCCCGGAGGTGAAGAAGCCAGATGTGAAGGTCCTGGGCTGGCATGGTAACACGTGGTCTGCGGTTGTGAGGCCGTTTGGATGTACTGCCAAACTCTGTAAAACGACGTTGGAGGCGGCTTATGGTAGAGAAATGAACATTCAATTCTCTGGCAACAGCTCTAGTGGACATTCCAGCAGTCAGCATGCCAATTGCACACTCCCTCAAAACTTCAGAAATATGTGGCTTTGTGTTGTGACAAAACTGCACATTTTATTGGCCCCAGCAAAAGGTGCACCTGTGTAATGATCATGCTGTTCAATCAGCTTCTTGATATGCCACACCTGTCAGGTGGATGCATTATCTTGCCAAATGAGAATTGCTCACTAACAGGGATGTAAACAAATTTGAGCTAAATAAGCTTTTTGTGCGTATGGAAAATGTCCGGATCTTTTATTTCAGCTCATGAAACATGGGACCAACACTTTACATGTTGCGTTTTATATTTTGGTTCAGTATATAACCATAGAGATCCTATTAAAGTAAGATATAATGATGTGTGTATAACAGTATGTGTTCTCTCCTACAGGACCGGGTGTGTGAGCTGAAAGAGGAGGTGCGTGTGCAGTACCAGCGGATGCAGCACTTCTTGGAAGAAGACCTGTCCCGTACGCTGGAGGTTCTAGAGCGGGCCCGTTCTAGGTTCTGCCAGGAGAATGCGGGCCAGGTTCTAGCTCTGGGAGAACAGAGACATGAGGCCCAGAAGCTGCTCAGCTCAGTCCACACAGCCTTTGGCAAAGCTGAGGAGCTGGGCTTCATGAAGAACACCAAGCCTGTCAAGATCCTCATGGAGAGGTCAGAGACCAGGGCCATGTTATACAAAAGTTATTAGAGATACAAAAAGGAGATTACACAAGGCGTATTACGCACATTACCATTTTAGAATGGTCATGCCTGTTACACACATACAGCTGGCGGGTTATACACTGTATCGGCAGGATAGAACAGCAGCCTCTGGTAAGGCGAGGGGTGGCGGTCTATGTATATTTGTAAACAACAGCTGGTGCACGATATCTAAGGAAGTCTCAAGGTTTTGCTTGCCTGAGGTAGAGTATCTCATGATAAGCTGTAGACCACACTATCTACCAAGAGAGTTTATCTATATTCTTCGTAGCTGTCTATTTACCACCACAAACTGATGCTGGCACTAAGACCGCTCTCAATGAGCTGTATACGGCCATAAGCAAACAGGAAAACGCTCATCCAGGGGCGGCACTCCTAGTGGCCGGGGACTTTAATCCAGGGAAACTTAAATCCGTTTTACCTCATTTCTACCAGCATGTTAAATGTGCAACCAGAGGGGAAAAAAACTGTAGACCACCTTTACTCCACACAGAGACACGTACAAAGCTCTCCCAAGCCCTCCATTTGGCAAATCTGACGATAATTCTATCCTCCTGATTCCTGCTTAGAAGCAAAAACTAAAGCGGTCAGATGACGCAGATGCTAAGCTACAGGACTGTTTTGCTAGCACAGACTGGAATATGTTCCGGGATTCTTTCCGATGGCATTGAGGAGTACACCACATCAGTCACTGGCTTCATCAATAAGTGCATCGATGACATCGTCCCCACAGTGACTGTACCTACATACCCCAACCAGAAGCCATGGATTACAGGCAACATCCGCACTGAGCTAAAGGGTAGAGCAGCCGCCTTCAAGGAGCGGGACTCTAACCCGGACGCTTATAAGAAATCCTGCTATGCCCTCCGACGAACCATCAAACAGGCAAAGCATCAATACAGGACTAAGATCGAGTCATACTAAACCGGCTCCGATGCTCGTCGGATGTGGCAGGCTTGCAAACTATTACAGACCACAAAGGGAAGAACAGCCGCAAGTTGACCAGTGACACGAGCCTACCAGACAAGCTAAATTACTTCTATGCTCGCTTCAAGGCAAGTAACACTGAACCATACATGAGAGCACCAGCTGTTCCGGACAACTGTGTGATCTTGCTCTCCGTAGCCGATGTGAGTAAGAACTTTAAACAGGTCAACATTCACAAGGCCGCAGGGCCAGACGGATTACCAGGACGTGTACTCCGAGCATGCGCTGACCAACTGGCAAGTGTCTTCACATACATTTTCAACCTCTCCCTGTCTGAGTCTGTAATACCAACATGTTTCAAGCAGTCCACCATAGTCCCTGTGCCCAAGAACACTAAGGTAACCTGCCTAAATGACTACCGACCCGTAGCACTCACGTCTGTAGCCATGAAGTGCTCTGAAAGGCTGGTCATGGCTCACATCAACACCATTATCCCAGAAACCCTAGACCCACTCCAATTTGCATACCACCCCAACAGATCCACAGATGATGCAATCTCTATTGCGCTCCACACATCCCTTTCACACCTGGACAAAAGGAACACATATGTGAGAATGCTATTCATTGACTACAGCTCAGCGTTCAACACCATAGTGCCCTCAAAGCTCATCACTAAGCTAAGGACCCTGGGACTAAACACCTCCCTCTGCAACTGGATTCTTATCACCGCCCCCAGGTGGTAAGGGTAGGTAACAACACATCTGCCACGCTGATCCTCAACACAGGGGCCCCTCGGGTGCGTGCTCAGTCACCTCCTGTACTCCCTGTTCAGTCATGACTGCATGGCCAGGCACGAGTCCAACACCATCAAGTTTGCCGATGACACAACAGTGGTAGGCCTGATCACTGACAATGACGAGACAGCCTATAGGGAGTAGGTCAGAGACCTGGCCGTGTGGTGCCTGGACAACAACCTCTCCCTCAACTTGATCAAGACAAAGGAGATGATTGTGGACTACAGGAAAAAGAAGAGGACCGAGCTCGCCCCCATTCTCATCGACGGGGCTGTAGTGGAGCAGGTTGAGCGCTTCAAGTTCCTTGGTGTCCACATCACCAACAAACTAACATGGTCCAGGCACACCAAGACCGTCGTGAAGAGGGCACGACAAAACCTATTCCCCCTAAGAAGACTGAAAATATTTGGCATGGGTCCTCAGATCCTCAAAAGGTTCTACAGCTGCACCATTGAGAGCATCCTGACTGGTTGCATCACAGCCTGTTATGGAAACTGCTCGGCCTCCGACCGCAAGGCACTAAAGAGTGTAGTGCGTACGTCCCAGTACATCACTGGGGCCAGGCTTCATGCCATCCAGGACCTCTATACCAGGTGGTGTTAGAGGAAGACCCTAAAAGTTGTCAGACTCCAGCCACCCTAGTCATAGTCTATTCTCTCTGCTACCGCATGGTAAGCGGTACCGGCGCGCCAAGTCTAGGTCCAAGAGGCTTCTAAACAGCTTCTACCCCCAAGCCATAAGCCTCCTGAACAGCTAATCAAATTGCTACCCAGACTATGATCTATGCATAGTCAGTTTAATAACTCTATCAACATGTACATATTACCTCGACTAACCGGTGCATCCACACATTGACTCGGTACCGGTACACCCTGTATATAGCCACAATTATACTTTTAATGGAACGTTAAGATACCAGGCTTGTTACATACAGTGCCTTGCAAAAGTATTCATCCCCCTTGGCATTTTTTCCTATTTTGTTGCATTACAACCTGTAATTTAAATGATTTTTATTTGGATTTCATGTAATGTACATAGACAAAATAGTCCAAATTGGTGAAGTGAAATGAAAAAAATTACTTTGTTTCAAAAAATTCTAACAAATAAATAACGGAAAAGTGGTGCGTGCATATGTATTCACCCCCTTTGCTATGAAGCCCCTAAATAAGATCTGGTGCAACCAATTACCTTCAGAAGTCACATAATTAGTTAGATTGCACACAGGTGTACTTTATTTAAGTGTCTCATGATCTCAGTATATATACACCTGTTCTGAAAGGCCCCAGAGTCTGCAACACCACTAAGCAAGGGGCACCACCAAGCAAGCGGCACCATGAAGACCAAGGAGCTCTCCAAACAGGTCAGGGACAAAGTTGTGGAGAAGCACAGATCAGGGTTGGGTTATAAAAAAATATCTGAAACTTTGAACATCCCACAGAGCACCATTAAATCCATTATAAAAAAATGGCAGGAGAGGGCAGCCCACCAAAACTCTCGGACCAGGCAAGGAGGGCATTAATCAGAGAGGCAACAAAGAGACCAAAGATAACCCTGAAGGAGCTGCAAAGCTCCACAGCTGAGATTGGAGTATCTGTCCATAGGCCCACTTTAAGCCGTACACTCCACAGAGCTGGGCTTTACGGAAGAGTGGCCAGAAAAAAGCAATTGCTTAAAGAAAAAATAAGCAAACACGTTTGGTGTTCGCCAAAAGGCATGTGTGAGACTCCCCAAACATATGGAAGAAGGTACTCTGGTCAGATGAGACTAAAATTGAGCTTTTTGGCCATCAAAGTAAACGCTATGTCTGCGCAAACCCAACACCTCTCATCACCCCGAGAACATCATCCCCACAGTGAAGCATGGTGGTGGCAGCATCGTGCTATGGGGATGTTTTTCATCGGCAGAGACTGGGAAATTAGTCTGGAATGATGGATGGCGCTAAATACAGGAAAATTCTTGAGGGAAACCTTTTTCAATCTTCCAGAGATTTGGGACGGAGGTTCACCTTCCAGCAGGACAATGACCCTAAGCATACTGCTAAAGCAACACTCGAGTGGTTTAAGGGGAAACATTTAAATGTCTTGGAATGGCCTAGTCAAAGCCCAGACCTCAATCCAATTGAGAATCTGTGGTATGACTTCAAGATTGCTGTACACCAGCGGAACCCATCCAACTTGAAGGAGCTGGAGCAGTTTTGCCTTGAAGAATGGGCATAAATCCCAGTGGCTAGATGTGCCAAGCTTATAGAGACATACCCCAAGAGACTTGCAGCTGTAATTGCTGCAAAAGGAGGCTCTACAAAGTGTTTACTTTGGGGGGTGAATAGTTATGCACGCTCAAGCTTTCTGTTTTGTTGTCTTATTTCTTGTTTGTTTCACAATAAAAAATATTTTGCATCTTCAAAGTGGTAGGCATGTTGTGTAAATCAAATGATACAAACCCCTCAAAAATCTATTTTAATTCCAGGTTGTAAGGAAAAATGGAAAATAGGAAAAATGCCAAGGGGGGGTGAATACTTTTGCAAACCACTGTACATATTTGTGTGTTGCAGGTCTCAAGCGTGCGTGGGCAGTGCGCTCCCTCCCTACAAGGTGGGAAGTCTCAACTCTAAGCTGTTCCTGTCAGAACTCTCCAAGAGAGAGAAGAGCCTACGGAAAACATTGGAAGGTAGGATTGAGAGCATCATCTTTACAGAACCATCACACCCTTATCTGATTTGATTTAGTGGATCAATTCTTCTCTTCCCTCCTCCCTCCCTTTCTCTACCTCTCTTGCCCCCTCCAGCCCCCCTAAACCCTCCCTCCTCATTCCTCCAGTCCGTCCCGGCGTCTCCCAGCGGCCTCGGCTCGGGGGCAGAGAAACGCAAATACTCCTCGGCGTTCCCAGAAGGCAACGGGAGCGCCGGGAAAAACACTGCTTCCGGGTTCAAGGACTCCTCCTCTTCCTCCTCTAAGCAGCCCTACCTGGGCCCAAACTCCGCCCCCGGAGAGGGCCAATCCTCCAATCAGCAGCCTCTGGGGTCCTGTGGCCCCTCCCACATGAGCGAAGGTAGCGGAACAGGAAGTGGAAGCGGCTCTCTGACCAATCACCATTCAGGGTCTGTGTTCAGTCCCTCCCACTTCACCCCTGCTGGCGGTAGCTCCTCCCATTCTTCCCAGCAGGCTGTGCTCCCCCAGTATGGCGGGCGTAAGATCCTGGTGTGTACCATGGATAACTGCTACTGCTCTGGGGTACCCTCCGTGTCGGGGCACCGCGGCCACCCGCCCTACCCACGTTCAGGCTCCTTTCCCTGGGTAAGCGCCCAGGACTACCCCCATCCCCCCGGCCTAGCCTCTGGAGCTCCAGCCATGCAAGGGCTTGCTGTCAGAGACTGGATAGACGCACAGCAGACGCACCGACACACAGACTTCTATGGGCTGTATGGACAGCCCTCCACCAAGCACTATGTCACCAGTTAACACACACATTTCTACAAGCAAACAGCTCCCCAGTTAGCATTACGCTACTAGTTAAGATACACACACATACTCATGTAGATGCACTTACAGACACACACACACACACACATGCAGAACATGTATACCGGTACACACACAGACATACCCTTCTGCCGGTTATACGGACTCATAGACACGTTTACCCACACCACACACACCACACTCGGGGGCAGGGTTGATATATTCGTTTTCTATGTTTTCTCCGTCAGACAGACACAGTGTTACTGTATGATGATGATTTATGTGTTTGTGCAGCAACTGTTGACGCTGAAGCACTTCGGCTCAAGTAAAATGTTTTAGCGACATCTCCCTCCCTGTCGTAGTGAGATCGATTAGCCTTATAATATTATTATTATTATTATTATTGTTATTAATGTTATCATTATTATTTTCTGTCTGTTGGACATGGGGTGAAGAGAAGGATGGTTTATTGCTTCTGTTGCGGCACTTTTGTCTCCTCTCTGAGTTCAGGGACTGTACAGCTTGGACACACACACTCACGCTTCCAGGTTCTCTTCTGTGTGTGTGGGGACCCCCCTCCATGCACTTTGGGGGTGTTGGGATTTCTCTCTGTGTTGAAGTTGCCCTGTAGACACAGGTCTAGGATCAGCTTACCCCCCCCCCCCCCCAATCCTAACCTTAAACATCAAAGAGTAAAATGGCAGAGACTGACCCTAGTTCAGGATGTAGGGGCAACTGTAAGCCTCCTCCATTATGGACCTTCTCTATTCATGTTCTCTGTGCCCATCCCACTGTAAAGGGGATCCGAACCCCTTTCCTCCTGCTGTCAGGATTCCCATCGGATTGAATTCTTCCGTCTGAAAGACTGAGACTCCTTTATTTTCTAGTTATTAATATACGGATCATGACACGTGAGTTATTGCCATATTAATCATTTGTCATAAGACCATATGAGCAGGTTTCATGTTTGTCTTTAAGCCAGTTGGACTGGTAGACACGACGGAGGCTCTGCGAGCCACTACATGGCCTGGGCTGGACTGGACAGACCAAACAAATCAACTCGAGCATCCGGGAGTGTGACTGTGACAATGCGTTAATGATGTACTTCCTGCAGGGTGATGTCACTTCCTTTCAACAAGCACACAAGCTCTTGGCTTCCTGTTTGCGGCTGTAAGCATGCGGAGAAGAGTTTTATAACGCACTCTGGAATAAATAAATAAAAGACAAATGAAAAATAATCGGTAACAGTTTTAAAAAGGATGAGTGAAAGTACTGGGTGAGGGTTTTTTCATGAACTTTTTCTAAAGAGAAACTGGACTGCCTGATGTAAGCATTGGTCAAAAACGCTGAAAAGGAACCATTGTTACAAGAACAGTCGACCAATAGAAAAAAAAACATGGAAAACTATCTTTTTGTAAATATTTTGTGAAATGAAAAATAAAGAACATGTCATTTGGAGGAGGGTTCCAAATAAATCAATGAATTTAATTGTTCTCCATTTCTTGTCATCAGGAGGCTTCTTTTTCTCTCTCTCTCTCTCGCCCATTCAGCCTTTGTATTCATATCCGTCAACTTTTTACTTACTAATACATAACTGAACTAAATGTCATCATGTAGTGGGTTGAAGGGAGACCAGCATAAGAATACAACCAACACCCATTTGGTAAGACATCCAACTAAGCCTGTCATTTACTGGGTGTTTGTCTGAGAGTAAGACCCTGTGGTGAGGGGTGGGAGACAAACACAGTCAATAAAGTTGTCCTGCTCTTTCTCTGTGGTGAAGAGTCAGGGGTGGGAGCCTATCCCTCCCCCTCGTTCGCTCAATCTCCCACTCTGGAGAAAGTTGTTCTGCTCTGTCTCTGTGGAGTCCGGGTTGGGGATGTTGGTAAGACCTTGAGGAGAAAGCTCTACTAAACAGACACTCCGTCAGAGAAGTCAGCTGATCTCCGAGGCAAGGTTGGTCTGTCGAGGGCCGGGTGACTGAATCTGGGTCAGAGTCTTGTGTTCGCTGTCCGCACCCCTCACCCCTACAGCTCACACACACAGTCATCTGTTAACTAGAGAAATGAGTCAAAGATTAACTGGGATCCTCCCACTGCTCCCACCAACAGAACTACATACTAACAACAGTAGTATGTCACTAGGTTTTTATTGCCGTGGCAGCACGTCTAAGAGAGAGAGAGGAATAGATGTCTATCAGGGTGGGTTTGTTGGTGTTGGTTTGTGTATCTGTGACAATATTACATTACTATCTGCTCGTCGTCAAGGTTTGGCTTGACTAATACGTTTCTTTAAACCCATAGCCCTAGCTAGGTCATGTGCAGGTTCACTATTCTCCACATCAGCATGTCGAAACCTAGCTCTGGGGTGTTAGTGTGGCTTGCTAACGCTGAGCTCAGTTTTAGCAAGCTGCACTTAATGCCCTGGACCAGAGCTAGTTGATGGGTTTGGATGGTGAGGTGATTTGTAGATCAGATCATCTGCAGCCCAGTGCGGAACTCAGGCCGACCCCGGCCAACAAGCAGTATCACATGACTGATATGTGCTGAAGTAGAGGTAGTCAACAAAAGGACCGGTTTTCAAACATTTATTAAATGAAGGCATGGTTTCACAAGTTCACCTTTTCAGGGTGGCCTCTGGCCTGGAAACACATTCCCAAACCATGCAATTTAAAACATACCAAAAACACAAAGGAAGCAAAAAGCACAGGAGGTGGTGCAGCCCAGGAGGCAGGTGTCCATTTTCTTTCCCACATCTTCACTCACAAGACTCCATTACCACTAAAGAATGAGAGTGTATGGTTTGATTTATCTTCACACACTTTAAAGTGATGCACATTCTTATTATGCATTCACCTTTTCTCCACCTTCTGTGCAACGCCCACCTCTTTCCTATCTGTTGGTGGGATATGAAATCTGTTTCCTGTCTCATCTGTCGTCGTAGTTAGTTTAAGACAAAGGGGCCAGTATGACGTGTGGTGGTTTGGGATTTGAGTGGTTGGTTTCTCTCTCTTTCTCTAAAACACACACAGCTGTAGTACAGCTGTCTGATTCATGAGGAGAAAAAGGCAGCAATCCTGTCACCTCAAAGATAGGCATCACACTCCCCCGTCTGGCTCCTCACATCACCCACACACGACTTCTACGCACAGATAAAACAACCACAGAAATGTGTGTTCTCTCATTCAGAGCTTTCAAACAGACTTGTGTAGAAGATAACAGGCCTTAAAGAGATTTAGCCGTGCGATTTAGGCTTGCGCCCAAATGGCACCCTATTCCCTATGTAGTGTACTACTTTTGACCAGGACCCATAGGGTTGGAAATAGGGTGGCATTTGGGACATAGCCTCTCTGTCTGTGCCCAGAGATCTAAAGAACACAACACGTTGATTAACGTCCAAGCAGACAATAAAGATCTAATTTATCACACACTTTGATCCAAAGCCACATACAGTTAGCAGCATTTGTAATCAGACAGTGCCCGTGGCTCATGTAGGAATCGAGAGGAAGAAGAGGGTTTCACAATGAGTCTTTGTAAGAGCAGACATTTTATAATCCCACAGCCACAGGCCCTCAGAATGCATCTCTCTCTCAGATGCATGCACGCACACAGCTGGATGTCAGTGTTTTATGGCCAGTGCTCTCTCCCCTGTAGCAGATGTAACGCCCCCACAACTATGTGCAGCAGGCCTGAACCAACCAAAAAACAGCTATGGTCTGACTTTAGTAGTTAAACATAGGCCTGTAGGAGTCGACTGTGGTAGAGTGGTTAGGCTAACTATAAAGACTGCGAGCCTCGACACACACACTCACACAGACAGAGCAGTCCCATTCAGGGGCCCAGCTGTCAATGTCAAAATCAGCTGACCCCACCTGCCGTGTGTGTGTGTGTGTGTGTGGCGCCAGTGTTTTGGAGAGGGCTCTGGTGTGGGGTCTCCAGGGACTGGCAATGACAAGGGTCTGGGCAGCGGACATGTTTTTGGGCAGGTGGCAGTGTTGTCTGGGGTAAAGTGGTAAAGTGGTGGAGTGGTGTCCTCCACAGCGCATCTCACAGAACTGTGTGTGTTGGTTGGGGCCTCGTTATACTACCACATTACAGCCAGGTCAGAAAACAATGCTCTCTTTTTCCCCCTCACATTTTATTCACGTACCTTCAATCCTTGGACAGATCACATTCAAGAATATCAAAAGGAAACAGCCTTTTTTTGTAAATGCCCTCTAAAACCAAAGACAATGAAACACCGAGAAATACATTGTCATATACCCCTGTTAAAATCTATCAACACATATTACATATGCAGATATGATAGATTACATAGTACAGGTCTAATATGTACTCTACCATATGCGCATAACATAACATATGAATAGGGGTTATATACAATTGATCATCAAAAAAGGTGTATTTTTCCATTTGATTGAACAGGCTTTGTCCAAAATGGCACACTATTCACTATGTAGAGCTCTACTCAAATGGGCTGTGGCCAAAACTAGTTCATTATTTAGGTAACATTGTGCCATTTCAGGTATTTTTTACATATTAACACACTAACCTTTTCACAGGGGAGTAAAGCACAGTATACAATGTTTCCCTGTCATCCTAGTAACCACACACAGTTTATGTTGTTTGCGAGCATCTCACAGTACGCTATTATCCTCTACTTCACCATAAATAAAGAATTACAAAAATATACCTCACTTCAAAACAGAACTGAATCGAGAAAGGAGCTTGTCATGGAATTAAAAACAACAACTGAGCAAACTGAATGAAGGAGAATGAAAGGGAGAGAAAGGTAGTCTGGGTAACCGTCTCTGGCTATCATTCCACTCCTTGCCACTCCTGTCATGCTTTGGAATATGACACGGAGTACAAGGAATGGAATGTATGCTAAAGAGACTGGTACCCAGGCAAGGAGACAGGGAAGAGAAAGAGAGAAGAGAGAGCTGGTTTCCAGGACAACCTCTAAAGAGTGAGTGAATAGACTGATGTTGTGGTGAAGGACATTATAAAGATCTGAAATGTATGTGGGTGTAATGTCTTGACTAGGTGGAGGTGGGATGGTTAGGCTGGGGTGGGGGGTCTTGACGGGGTGGAGGTGGGATGGTTAGGCTGGGGTGGGGGTGGGGGGTCTTGACGGGGTGGAGGTGGAATGGTTATGCTGGGGTGGGGGGTCTTGACGTGGTGGAGGTGGGATGGTTAGGCTGGGGTGGGGGGTCTTGACGGGGTGGAGGTGGGATGGTTAGGCTGGGGTGGGGGGTCTTGACGGGGTGGAGGTGGGATGGTTAGGCTGGGGTGGGGGGTCTTGACGGGGTGGTGGGATGGTTAGGCTGGGGTGGGGGTGGGGGGTCTTGACGGGGTGGAGGTGGAATGGTTATGCTGGGGTGGGGGGTCTTGACGTGGTGGAGGTGGGATGGTTAGGCTGGGGTGGGGGGTCTTGACGGGTGGAGGTAGGATGGTTAGGCTGGGGTGGAATGTCTTGATGGGCTGGAGGTGGGATTGTTAGGCTGGGGTGGAATGTCTTGATGGGCTGGAGGTGGGATTGTTAGGCTGGGGTGGAATGTCTTGATGGGCTGGAGGTGGGATTGTTAGGCTGGGGTGGAATGTCTTGATGGGCTGGAGGTGGGATTGTTAGGCTGGGGTGGAATGTCTTGATGGGCTGGAGGTGGGATTGTTAGGCTGGGGTGGAATGTCTTGATGGGCTGGAGGTGGGATTGTTAGGCTGGGGTGGAATGTCTTTAATGGGAGTTGGGATGGTTAGGCTGGGGTGAAATGTTTTGACAGGCTGGAGGTGGGATGGTTAGGCTGGGGTGGGGTGGGGGGTCTCCTGGGATGGGTTCCCTTTGTACCCCCACTCCATTTTGAAGAGCAACATGGAAGTTCTAGCGAGAGTTGTAGTTTAATAAACAATGTGTAGAGGCCAGCCAGGCGGTTAAAAACTCTTCATGTCCATGTTGATTTAGTGTGTACATTCCAAGGAACACCCCATCCTCCCACAGGCTCAGGGTGTGTGAAAACAGACAGCTGTGCTACTTCTTCTTAGCATTGACACTCTTGCAGAGCCAGTTCATTCCGTCCTGAAAAGAGTTGGGAGGAGAATTACATTCCAATCAACTTCCTGAATTGAAAACACAAATTGCTCCTAAACCCTGTTGTGTCTCACCTGTACCCCCTCCCCGGTGAGGGCAGAGCAGGACTGGATCTGCCAGACACGGTCCCGGATGGTGTGCAGGTTGAGTCCCTCAGCGATCTCAGAGGCTGGGGCTGCCGTCAGCAGGTCCTGTTTGTTGGCAAAGATCAGCACTGGAACACCACTCAACTTCTCCTCATCCAACAGCTCAGCCAGTTCCTTGAACACACACACATGCATCAGCATGGGATCCCAATATAAACCTATGTGTACGTAGAATATGCACATTACACAGCACACAAACATCACTTGAGACAAGACTCACCTGCCCCGTCTCCTCAAATCTTTTTCTGTCTGCACTGTCGATTACGTAAATCTGAAACACAGTAGTGTATCCATTCAAAATTATTAGTAGCACACTTCTGGTGTTGTGTATGTGTGTGTGTGTATATATACACAATACCTGTCAAAAGTTTGGACACACCTACTCATTCCAGGGTTTTTCTTTATTTTGTAACTATTTTCTACATTGTAGAATAATAGTGAAGACATCAAAACTATGAAATAACACATATGGAATCATGTAGTAACCAAAAAAGTGTTAAACAAATCAAAGTATATTTTATATTTGAGAATCTTCAAATAGTCACCCTTTGCCTTGATGACAGCTTTGTACACTCTTGGCATTCTCTTAACCAGCTTCACCTGGAATGCTTTTCCAACACTTGAAGGAGTTCCCACATATGATGAGCACTTGTTGGCTGCTTTTCCTTCACTCTGCGGTCCGACTCATCCCAAACCATCTCAATTGGGTTGAGGTTGGGGGATTGTGGAGGCCAGGTCATCTGATGCAGCACTCCATCACTCTCCTTCTTGGTAAAATAGCCCTTACACAGCATGGAGGTGTGTTGGGTCATTGTCCTGTTGAAAAACAAATGATAGTCCCACTAAGCCCAAACCAGATGGGATGACGTATCGCTGTAGAATGCTGTGGTAGCCATGATGGTTAAGTGTGCCTTGAATTCTTAATAAATCACAGACAGTGTCACCAGCAAAGCACCCCCACACCATAACACCTCCTCCTCAATGCTTTACGGTGGGAAATACACTTACGGAGATCATCCATTCACCCACACCACGTCTCACAAAGACACGGTGGTTGGAACCAAATATCTCCAATTTGGACTCCAGACCAAAGGACACATTTCCACCGGTCTAATGTCCATTGCTCGTGTTTCTTGGCCCAAGCAGGTCTCTTCTTCTTATTGGTGTCCTTTAGTAGTGGTTTCTTTGCAGCAATCCGACCATGAAGGCCTGATTCACCCCTGTCCCCTCTGAACAGTTGATGTTGAGATACAGTTGAAGTCAGAAGTTTACATACACCTTAGCCAAATACATTTAAACTCAGTTTTTCACAATTCCTGATATTTAATCCTAGTAAAAATTCCTTGTCTTAGGTCAGTTAGGATCACCACTTTATTTTAAGAATGTGAAATGTCAAGTAGAGAGAATTATTTATTTCAGCTTTTATTTATTTCATCACATTCCCAGTGGGTCAGAAGTTTACATACACTCAATTAGTATTTGGTAGCATTGCCTTTAAATTGTTTAACTTGGGTCAAACATTTCAGGTAGCCTTCCACAAGCTTCCCACAATAAGTTGGGTGAATTTTGGCCCATTCCTCCTGACAAAGCTGGTGTAACTGAGTCAGGTTTGTAGGCCTCCTTGCTCGCACACGCTTTTTCAGTTCTGCCCACAAATGTTCTATAGGATTGTGGTCAGGGCTTTGTGATGGCCACTCCAATACCTTGACTTTGTTGTTTTAACTTCCTGACTGATGTCTTGAGATGTTGCTTCAATATATCCACATCATTTTCCTTCCTCATGATGCCATCTATTTTGTGAAGTGCACCAGTCCCTCCTGCAGCAAAGCACCCCCACAGCATGATGCTGCCACCCCCGTGCTTCACGGTTGGGATGGTGTTCTTCGGCTTGCAAGCCGCCCCCCCCTTTTTCCTCCAAACATAACGATGGTAATTATGGCCAAACAGTTCTATTTTTGTTTCATCAGACCAGAGGACATTTCTCCAAAAAGTACGATCTTTGTCCCCATGTGCAATTGCAAACCGTAGTCTGGCTTTTTTATGGCAGTTTTGGAGCAGTGGCTTCTTCCTTGCTGAGCTACCTTTCAGGTTATGTCAATATAGGATTCGTTTTACTGTGGATATAGATACTTTTGTACCCGTTTCCTCCAGTATCTTCACAATGTCCTTTGCTGTTGTTCTGGGATTGATTTGCATTTTTCGCACCAAAGTACGTTCATCTCTAGGAGACAGAACACGTCTCCTTCCTGAGCGGTATGATGGCTGCGTCGTCCCATGGTGTTTATACTTGCATACTATTGTTTGTACAGATGAACGCGGTACCTTCAGGCGTTTGGAAATTGCGCCCAAGGATGAACCAGACTTGTGGAGGTCTACATTTTTTCCCCCTGAGGTCTTGGCTGATTTCTTTTGATTTTCCCACAAGCAAAGAGGCACTGAGTTTGAAGGTAGGCCTTGAAATACATCCACAGGTACACCTCCAATTGACTCAAATGATGTCAATTAGCCTATCAGAAGCTTCTAAAGCCATGACATCATTTTCTGGAATTTTCCAAGCTGTTTAAAGGCACAGTCAACTTAGTGTATGTAAACTTCTGACCCACTGGAATTGTGATACAGTGAATTATAAACAATTTTTGAAAAAAGTTATTTTGTCATGCACAAAGTAGATGTCGTAACCGACTTGCCAAAACCATAGTTTGTTAACAAGAAATTTGTGGAGTGATTGAAAAACAAGTTTTAATGACTCCAACCTAAGTGTATGTAAACTTCTGACTTCAACTGTATGTCTGTTACTTGAACTCTGTGAAGCATTTATTTGGGCTGCAATTTCTGAGGCTGGTAACTCTAATGAACTTATCCTCTGCAGCAGAGTTAACTCTGGGTCTTTCATTCCTGTCGCGGTCCTCATGAGAGCCAGTTTCATCATAGCGCTTGATGGTTTTTGCAACTGCACTGGAAGAAACTTTCAAAGTTCTTGAAATGTGCCGTATTGACTGACTTTCATGTCTTAAAGTAATGATGGACTGTCGTTTCTCTTTGCTTATTTGAGCTGTTCTTGACATAAAAATGGACTTGGTCTTTTACCAAATAGGGCTATCTTCTGTAAACCCCCCCTACCTTGTCACAACACAACTGATTGGCTCAAACGCATTAAGAAGGAAAGAAATTCCACAAATTAACTTTTAAGAAGGCACACCTGTTAATTGAAATGCATTCCAGGTGACTACCTCATGAAGCTGGTTGAGAGAATGCCAAGAGTGTGCAAAGCTGTCATCATGTGGTCCTCTGTAGCTCAATTGGTAGAGCATGGCGCTTATAACGCCAGGGTAGTGGGTTCGATCCCCGGGACCACCCATACCTAAAAATGTATGCACGCATGACTGTAAGTCGCTTTGGATAAAAGCGTCTGCTAAATGGCATATTATTATTATATTATCAAGGCAAAGGATGGCTATTTGAAAAATCTCCAAATATAAAATATATTTTGATTTGTTTAACAGTTTTTTGGTTACTACATAATTCCATATGTGTTATTTCATAGTTTTGATGTCTTCACCATTATTCTACAAAGTAGAAAATAGTAAAAAAAATTAAGAAAAACCCTGGAATCAGTAGGTGTGTCCAAACTTTTGACTGGTACTGTATGTTGTACCCCCATGAAGGAAGCTATGGTTGAGCCACTCACCAGCACATCAGTGTTCTCAAAGTAGTTTCTCCAGTAGGGTCTGATCTTCCTCTGTCCCCCGATGTCCCACACATTCAATTTAAAACCCTGAGACTGAACACTCTTTATATTGAAGCCCTGGAGAGAGAAAGAGGGTTTATAAGTGATAGTCTTGCACAAATAACACCCCCAAACCCCTAGTGATGCGCGTGTGTGTGTTCCCCAGTAGTACTGTACCTGTGTGGGGGTGATGTGACTGATGTCCTCGGAAGCAAGTTGTTTAAGCAGTGTGGTCTTTCCTCCGTTGTCCAAACCCAGCAACAAGATCCGAACCTCCTGATCTGGTGTGCTCTTTAGCTTCCGAAGGATTGACAGCAAACCCTGCAACAAATCAAAACCTGATCCATTATCAGTTATCCCGACTCATGACATGAGCAATGGAGCAGCAACAGGAGGATACCTGCTATCTAAATTAGCTAACTACAGTAACTAGCTAGCTGGCTACTCGCATTCCTCCACAACAGGACGATCAATTGCCTGCGACTCGAGTATCGAGGATACAGGAAAATAGAGGATTTGTTTTATTTATTTATTTAACCTTTATTTAACCAGGTAAGCCAGTTGAGAACAAGTTCTCATTTACAACTGCGACCTGGCCAAGATAAAGCAAAGCAGTGCAATTAAAAACAACAACAACACAGAGTTACATATGGAATAAACAAAACGTACAGTCAATAACACAATAGAAAATCTATATACAGTGTGTGCAAATATAGTAAGTTATGGAGGTAAGGCAATAAATAGGCCATAGTGCAAAATAATTACAATTTATTATTAACACTGGAGTGATATATGTGTAGAAGATGATGTGCAAATAGAGATACTGGGGTGCAAATGAGCAAAATAAATAACAATGTAAATAACAATATGGGGATGAGGTAGTTGGGTGGGCTGATTACAGATGGGCTGTGTACAGGATGATTCTCGAACTAATGATTCTCTCTAGGAAGACACGATGGTTTCAAATAGGGAAAGCGTTCTGAAGCGACTGAGCTAGCTAGCTAATTGTGTAGTTAGCAGCAGTTTCAAAGGGTTTAGCTATGCTAGGCTGCTAATCTCATGATAAACCGACGGAGCAACAAGACCGCTGCAGTCACCTCTTCCAACAAAATCTTTATTTTTTCACAAATGTATGAATGTCTTAAAAGGTACAGTGGCAGCATTTTGAACAATCGTATTCAATAGTATTGTTTACTGTGCATGTATTTGATTCGATCTACATGATAATAGCTATTTATCGCAATAAATTGAACTCACCATCTTGTTGCTTTATCTCCCCAAGACGCTGCCGAGGTTACTAGGGCCCCTAGGAGGGGGTGATGACGTTGTACACAAGCTCCCGCGTAAGAGCACAACAAGTGTGGGCGTAAACTAGGGCACGCCACTTAGCATTATAATTCGCCACTTTAGCTATTAACAAAAGCTCTGTCAACAAAAAGTTGACCATGTAAGTTGTTCCCACGATTGAAATACATTATGTTCTAGTGGAGGCATAAATACCAACACTGCACATTTATTATAAGCTATCTTCATCATTGTGTCGTTTTAGCTGGATAGCTGGCTAACTAGCATTGTTGTCACGTTCTTATTTGCAATGTAACGTTATATTGTGTTTGATTTAGAAAGAGAAACGTCAAGATCTGCTGCGTGCATATTTTAAAGGATGAGATGACTGAAAGTACAGATAATAATTTATTTATTCCTTAATGTATTTTCTAGAGAGTGAGATACCCCGGTCTGCGGAGAAGGCGGTGCCAGTGTCACGTGCACCCTCCCCTACTACGCCAAAAACGACAATCCCCAGTTGAAACAATTAGTAATAGCTAGTTGTAACATCTTTGCAGTTCTGTTCTGAAAGGTAACGTATGTGTTCACTTACTTTGTTTGCATGTATTGTTACAGTACGATTGTTTCGCTCTATGTTTTGCACCGTTTCGTATTTCTGGACTTGCTTGTTGGACACAGCTGCTATTCTCCATGCTTCGCAAAATGCGGCTATCTTGACAGGCAACTTTTATCTGTCTGTTGAATGACAGCTTTACGGTGATTCCAAGAATGTCCCCACAATATATGATGGTCAAATGCATGTAGGAGTGCAGCTGTTCTAGACATGCAATCGCAGATGCACTTGGCACAGGATCGATGTCAACAATTAGTTTAGCTTCTGGACAGTCTTGCAAGATTGCTTCGCATGTAAGGTAGCTAGTTACTTGTTTCCTGCTGCAGTTGAAGTTAATTGCCTTTTTTAGGGTAGTTTCTTTCTCTCTCTCTCGCTCATGGTTGAACTGTTAGGACTCATTAGTAATCAGTACCTTTCTCTCCTTGTCTGCTTTCTCTCATTTGCTACAGTTCTGCAGAACAGGTTTCACACCCAGTTTTCAGATCAGTGCAGATGGAGGAGACAAGGATAGGGGGCCACTGTAGAGTTTTGAGATATATCCAGTCTAACTAGACTGCCCTGTGGGAAATGAATACCTGTGGTTGATCATAGCCTTACCCCAGACAAGTCTCAACCTCATCACATCACATGCTTTAAGGCTTCTCTTCAACTCCATCACCCCCTATTATTCATTCACATCTTCCTCCCTGCACCCTTCTATCCCTCTGCCCTTACTCTCTCATTCTCTTCACACCATCCATACCAAACGTTTGTTTAAATCATTAATTTGTTCATATATTTATTTACGTTTGTTTATTCGTCCATTCAGACTTGGTCAATGATATAGTGATATGTTGCTGTACTGAGATGCTAGATGCTATTCTGCTCAGTCACAGTGTGCAGCTGCAGCAGAGAGAGTAGACACACTGTGACCCTGCTGTTCAAACATACAGCTCTGGTTCCAGCCTACTTCGAACTTTCCCTGGGCCTGGGTGCATCTCAATAGTCTAGACTGGCCTCCTCTCCTCCTCCTCCTCCCTGCCTGATATCCTTACCTGCACTGCTCTAATCTGAAAACACCAGAGGTTATACTTTAATCTGTCTGGAAATTTATTTGAAGTTGTCCATTTGTTCACATCAATACAGATGAAAGAAAGGAGACCAGTAGAGGAAGCCACTTTAATTTAAACTATTGAGCTGCAGCCCTGGTCAACAGGCACTGGTTTCTGGCTGTTTGAAATAGGTAGGAAATGCTCCTTTTGAATAACTTTGGAAGCGTGGATGATCAATTAATTAATTATAAATGAAATCTTTGTTCAGTTTGAGTGAGAGATAGACACACACCGCGGGAACCGCAGGGAGGTCTGCCCCAAGGTTGGGTTCAAAGATTATGGCTAGCTGTACAGAGCAGGTTTGAATGGTTAGAAAGTAGCCTGGGAGGGGAGATTGTTTTTACAAAGGAAAATGTGAATGATATGATACTGTAATAACATAGGTTGTCCCAAGATTAGACCTACGATTTATTAGGCCTATACTAAAGTGGGCTATTCTAACTGAAAACAGGAAAAGGAATCAACATGTCTTTCTGTGTTTCTGTTCTTCCAGGGGCAGGCCAGAGCGGCTGAGTGGACCACGTTGATACAGGACCAAGGTGCTAAACGGTGACTGCAGACTCAACTCAGTTTGGGACCGCGGAGGTGGTTTGGAGACCTTGTTTGTGACTTTAGACCTAGGTGGTGAGGCGGAGGGTTACGATGGCTGTGAGCGGGTTTGACATAGATGGGCCGCGGTGGGATCAGTCCACGTTTATGGGCAGACTGAAGCACTTTGCCAACATCAGACTGGAGGACAGCACTACTGTCAGACTCACAACTGGACGAGGCTAAAGCACTGGTGGAAAGCTGCAGGTAACGCACACACACACACCACTGTGAAGTACACACACACACAGATACCTCAAGGTTAGAGCGGTGGGCCAGTAACCGAAAGGTCACTGGTTCGAATCCCTTGAGCAAGGCACTTAACCCTATTTGCTCCAGGGACGCTGGTAAAATGGTGGACCTTGGCTCTGACCCCAACTCTGTGTCTCGGAGTTGGGATATGCTAGAAACACATTTGTGTAATAGGGCAAATATAATTAAGCACCCACCAAATTATATAATTATTATACCACTGTGAAGTAGTAATTTCCCTGCAGTGTTATTAATAGTAGAGTTATGTCTACAGTTGTTGTTTCTCGTGATGAGAACCTGGGTTATGTGTGTTTCTCCTGTTCTAGAGCGGCTTCCCTTCCCCCTGTCACCACAGAGGAACAGCTGCATTACGCCAAGAAGCTCTATGACTCCGCCTTTCACCCAGACACCAGCGATCTCATGAACCTGATTGGTCGAATGTCCTTCCAGGTGCCCGGAGGGATGGCCATAACAGGCGGTATGCTACAGTTCTACAGGTACACACACACACACACACACACACACACACACACACACACACACACATATATCTGACAAAATGATCGATCTATAGATTAGTGGTCCTCTGTAGCTCAGTTGGTAGAGCATGGCACTTGTAATGCCAGGGTAGTGGGTTCGTTCCCCGGGACCACCCATACGTAAAAATGTATGCACACATGACTGTAAGTCGCTTTGGATAAAAGCGTCTGCTAAATGGCATTATTATTATTATTATTATTATTATTATTATTATTATTATTATTATTATTATTAGCCAGAGATAGGTGAGTTTGGTGCAATGACTTCTAGTCATGTATTTCTGTCCTTTTTTCCCCACTCTTTCTCTCTCTCCATCTCTAGGACAGTCCCTGCTGTAGTGTTCTGGCAGTGGGTGAATCAGTCATTTAACACGCTAGTCAACTACACCAACAGAAACGCTGCTTCCCCCATTACCTCCAAGTAAGACCCTGCAGACCAAACACACACACTGCTGTGGTGAATGTAATGTAATGCACATGGAGAATATCAAGAGCTATTTAGAGTGCATTCGGAAAGTATTCAGACCCCTAGACTTTTTCCAAATTTTGTTACGTTACAGCCTTATTCTAAAATTGATTAAATGTTTTTTTCCCCCCCTTATCAATCTACACACAATACCCCATAATGACAAAGCAAAAACAGGTTTTTAGAAATGTTTGCAAATGTAAAAAAATAACAAAAATAATCACATTTACATAAGTATTCAGACCCTTTACTCAGTACTTTGTTGAAGCACCTTTGGCAGTGATTACAGCCTGAAGTCTTCTTGGGTATGACGCTATAAGCTTGGCACACCTGTATTTGGGGAGTTCCTCCCATTCTTCTCTGCAGTTCCTCTCAAGCTCTGTAAGGTTGGATGGGGAGCGTCGCTGCACAGCTATTTTCAGGTCTCTCCAGAGATGTTCGATCGGGTTCAAGTCCGGGCTCTGGCTTGGCCACTCAAGGCCATTCAGAGACTTGTCCCGAAGCCACTCCTGGGTTGTCTTGGCTGTGTGCTTAGGGTCGTTGTCCTGTTGGAAGGTGAAGCTTCGCCCCAGTCTGAGTTCCTGAGCGCTCTGGAGCAGGTTTTCATCAAGGATCTCTCTGTACTTTGCTCTGTTCATATTTCCCTCGATCCTGACTAGTCTCCCAGTCCCTGTCGCTGAAAAACATCCCCACAGCATGATGTTGCCGCCACCATGCTTCACCGTAGGGATGGTGCCTGGTTTCCTGCAGATGTGATACTTGGCATTCAGGCCAAATAATTCAATATTGGTTTCATCAGACCAGAGAATCTTGTTTCTCATGGTCAGAGTCCTTTTAGGTGCTTTTTGGCAAACCTTTTGGTAAACCCTAAGCATGCTGTTTTGTGCCTTTTACTGAGGAGTGGCTTCCGCATCCCCACTCTACTATAAAGGCCTGATTGGTGGAGTTCTGCAGAGATGGTTGTCCTTCTAGAAGGTTCTCCCATTTCCACAGAGGAACTCTGGAGCTCTGTCAGAGTGACCATCGGGTTGTTGGTCACCTCCCTGACCAAAGCCCTTCTCCCCCGATTGCTCAGTTTGGCCGGGCGGCCAGCTCTAGGAAGAGTCTTGGTGGGTCCAAACTTCTTCCTTTTTAAGAATGATGGAGGCCACTGTGTTCTTGGGGACCTTCAATGCTGCAGAAATATTTTGGTACCCTTCCCCAAATCTGTGCCTTGACACTATTGTTGTGACGTGACTTTCATTAAAATGATGACTGTTATTTATCGAATCAACTAACTGTGTTTAATTGTTACTCAATTAAATTAATCATGTAACAATGAACTCATTAGGATTTGGGGCACCATGGAAGAAGTTGTTTATAGAGTTACCATCTCCCGAATTCAACTCTAAAAGGTCTTTACTTATTACTATGTATAAAACAGTCAACGTATCAATCATTGCCTCTTATCAGTCTCATTCTGAATGGTCGTAGACTTCTTGGATCTGCACGAACCCCAGCTTTACTTATGATTCTGTATTACACAAATTGGCTTAATTATTTATTTACTCGCTAACTAAATAATAACACAGAATACATACATACTTAATATATGAGAAAAAGTCCCTAGCGGACTAACAACAGCATGACTGCTTGGTTATCAAAAGAGGGAGGGGTAGATAGGGAAAGACAAAGAGAGAGTCAAACTTATCGTTGATACATTTGGAAGCTACCCTCAAAGTAATCATAATACTTTGCTCACGAACCACAGCCCCTTTGTGGAGTAAGAAACCAGTGAATGTATTTACGTGTTTACCGCTCGTCTATCTCTGTGGACCCAAGCCCTCTTGGAAAGGAGGTTTTGACCGGGTCTTCGCTCAGCTCACTTGTAAAGCTCTGATTGTCCACCGGAGGTCACAATGTCCTTCTTCTTTGTTCTGGCTTGTAGTGGAGTGTACTCAGAGCAGATACTTGGTGGTTGTCTGAGATGGGATGTTCTCCTTCCCACCTCGTGTCTTTAGTCAAAGTTCTAGACTGCAGACTGGCAATGTTCTGGTCTAGTGAGTTTATCTTCTTCACTTCCTGTTGAGATTCAAAGTTCTAACCATTTCAAACGTGTAGCCACCGTTCCACGCTTTCTGGTCTGATGGTATTTGTTACCAAGGCTTTTTATGCACTCAGGTAAAAGGGGCGTTCCTACTTGCTGACACGGTCTCTGAGCTCACTCGGGGCGTGGCTATGTCCGGTCGTGCATAGTTTATATGAAAACCTATGATCTCGTTAGAGATCTGAAATCACATTAATATCTTAACAAAAATACTTTTTCATTTCTTATACACAATGTATTGGATGAAGACTTGACAGATAGAATGTGTATACTTTCCAAATGACAGTACTTTCTTGATACCATCCTTAATGACATCACAAAATAATAAACAATATGACATGATTATTCTTTAGATCCCCACTGACCATTCCCCACATTCTGATGTTGGAAATATTGATCCAGTGTTCACTTTTTGGACGTAAAGGTTTTGGCGGCAAAAGTCTTCTGGAGACAAAGCACGCTCCTTTACCAATACTGAAGAGCAAGGGAGAGATTCCCCTCCTGCCTAATTTACCACCGAGTGTTAAGGTGTTAAAACCGGCCCTGCCCCCCTTACCCTCTTCTGTGGGTCAGAGGGTCTGGTTGTTGTCAGCCATTTGCCAAGCTGATCTGAGGCCTTTGGATCCTCAGCCAGGAGAGTCATGACACTATCCTGTCTCGGAGCTCTACGGACAACTCCTTCGACCTCATGGCTTGGTTTTTGCTCTGACATGCACTCTCAACTGTGGGACCTTATATAGACAGGTGTGTGTCTTTCCAAATCATGTCCAATCAATTGAATTTACCACAGGTGGACTCCAATCAATTTGTAGAAACATCTCAAGGATGATCAATGGAAACAGGATGCACCTGTGCTCCATTTCGAGTCTCATAGCAAAGGGTCTGAATACTTATGTAAATAAGGTATTTCTGTTTTTAATTTGTAATACATTTGCAAAAATGTCTAAAACCCTGGTTTCGCTTTGTCATTATGGGGTATTGTGTGTTTATTGATGAGCAAAAAAATTAAATTAATCCATTTTAGAATAAGGCTGTAATGTAACAAAATGTGGAAAAGGGGTCTGAATACTTTCTGAATGCAGTGTATCTCTACTCTCCCTCTTCAGTCAGAAAGGAGTAGCCTATTTAACAGCCACTAGCACAGCTCTAGTTACTGCTGTGGGACTCAACCTCTACACAAAGGTACAGATTAATGCACACACCCGCCCACGCACACACACACACACACACACAAACTGGTTTGATTGATTACATGTTCCACTTCTTCTTCCTGTCTTGTCTCCGCCCCTTCCTGTAGAAAGCTCCTCCCCTGGTGGTGTGCTGGGTTCCATTTGCGGTGGTGCTCCTCCCCTGGTGGCGTGCTGGGTTCCATCCAGCTAACTGTGTCAACATCCCAATGATGAGGTAACAGTGAGTTAATCTATGCTCCTAGTGTATTAGCATCTCCATGAAGACACAACAGTGAGTTGTAGACCGTCTCCTTCTCTCCTCTCAGAGAGCTCCTGAATGGCATCGCTGTAACAGATGAGAATGGAAACAAACTGGGTCATTCCAAGGTAATGGCACTGGGAATGTCTGGATAATTAAATATTCAACTAAATATCGTATTTCTGACTGTTATACAAGAGCAGAAAAATTACATTTTCCCTCTCGCTCACAACAGAAAGCAGCTGTGAAGGGCATCACCCAGGTGGTCATTTCCCGGGTTACCATGGCAGCACCGGGCATGGGTACGTGTCTGAGGTTTAAGGGGGAGGGCTGTAGAATTTGAGCTCAGTCTTCGCTCCATAGACAATGGAAAGCTGTGATCCTGTTACTCCCTACAATGACTCATTCCACTCCTCTTGTTTCCACCGGCCACTCTCTCTTTTATCCACTTTCTCTCCTTCCGTGCTCCCCCTCTCTTCTCCTAGTCATTCTCCCCATCATCATGCAGAGACTGGAGAAATACGTGTTTATGCAGGTGGGCCTTTAATCAAAACACTAAATGCTGCTACTAGACATGCATAGGCTAGCTAGCTGCAATGTTATTGAATAAACATTCAGCGTTACAGTTGTGTTGACTAAATATCCAGTTACATTGTTCTTGACTAAGCATGCTTAGAGTGCAGATTGAAGTAGGGAGGTTTCACCATTAATTCTTTTTGTTTGGTTCTACATTTCTCTGGGTGTGCCAAATGGCACCCTATTCCCTATATAGTGCACTACTTTTGACTAGAGCCCTATGGGGCCCTAACCAAAAGTAGTGCACTATGTAGTAAGGAATAGGTTACCATTTGGGATGCAACCGTACATGTCTCTGTCTTAGTAGGCACACAGTCACCTAACCCTCCATGTCTGTTTTGCAGCCTGGTCTTCATGGTGCCTGCAGCCTGTTCCCTCAGCAATGGTAAGTAG
Organism: Coregonus lavaretus; assembly: GCF_964263955.1. Taxonomy (NCBI): domain Eukaryota; kingdom Metazoa; phylum Chordata; class Actinopteri; order Salmoniformes; family Salmonidae; genus Coregonus; species Coregonus lavaretus. The sequence continues at coordinate 39,451,421 of NC_140012.1, read as the reverse complement.
CCTGTCGACTGGGCAGCGTTCAGTAGGACCCCTTCATGATTTAGTAGCTGTTTTAGCATCTCATCTCTACGATCAGCAAACGCATGTTGTAGGATAGTGCTCAAGATCACACCTACAGTAACATGTTAGACTCTGCCTTGGTTTGGATCTCACTCCGTCTTCCTCTCGCTTTCTTTCAGCTCCATGGGCGGGTCTAAGCTGGAGCCAGAGCTAGGGAGTCCATCTTGTCTCGCTATGGGGACAGTGTACAATACGTCTACTTCAACAAGGGCCTCTGAAAACACACACACACCTGCCTTCTTAGTCATCGGCCAAACAGGGAGAGCACCTGAAAACATTTTACTAAATGAACCAATCAGCATCCTCGGCAGGGCGATGTCCAATAGGAACGCTCGTAGGAGAAATAGCTTTCTCCTGGTTTGTCTTTGGTTATTTTCAACGAATCTTTGTGATTGTAGTGGAAATGTTCTCCAGAAGATACCGACCCTACCGTTACGCTTGTTTAAACTGAGCTGCACTGGGGTCAGAATGTAGTCATGGTTACATTAAGACACATGGAGCCGGTGCGAGATATGGGTCTGAAAACATACCTCAATGTAGGGATGCGATATGTCACTGTACTCCAAATGTTATCTTTATCCACACTGGATATCTTCTATCAATTAAGAGTTAATGTGTGTGTGTGTGTGTGAATTCTCTTTTTGTACCACTGTCCATAATGTTAATTTGCATACATTTGTATGATTCAAGTGAGGCTACTAATCGTGCAGTTTGTCCTGTCTGAAAATCTCCAATCACACATTTCAACCTCTTTAGAAAACTGTCTGGTAGGACAATGACCCTTTGGACATTGTGAGTGCGTCCCAAATGACACCCTATTTCCTACATAGTGCACTACTTTTGACCAGAGCCCTTTGGGTGTCAGTTCAGAAGCAGCCTGTGTTGGTGACTCTTGACCTCAGATTAAACTATTACCAACTGTGTGTGTGTACACATCTCAGTGTTGGGTGCAAATGAAGTGTAGTGTATTTCCCAAACAATGTGTTGCAGTATCGTGCTTCTACATCTGCATTGCTTGCTGTTTGGGGTTTTAGGCTGGGTTTCTGTGTAGCACTTTGTGACATCTGCTGATGTAAAAAGGGCTTCATAAATGAAATGTGATTGATTGAATAGGTGATTTCTAAAGGCATCATGCAGATGTTCTGTGGTTTTGTGCTCAGCTCTACGCATAAGTGTTCTGAGTCTATGGTTCCACAGTTTAGTGTTCTAGAATGCTTGTGTTCACATGCCCTGAAGTGAAGCGAGCCTAGCCAATGTACTTTTGGCTGATCGTGAAGAAGTCGTTGATGCCACCAGATTGTTATTGACAAGTATAATTTATTCTCATTGACTAAGCTGCCTTGGTGCGTTTTGTGTCAGGAGTCTAGTTCTGTACTGCAGTCAGTCAAGAACTGAAAGACTGGGATATACATGGGTATTATACAACCTCACTGTGATTCTTCTCTAATGGAATTAGCCTGTTCTGGTTTTCTGGGGAAAGAGAGGCTGTGACGCGACTTCTGCTTTTGGACGTGAACAAGGCGACACTCCACTTAACTCCTCCTCCACATTTACTGGATTGGTTGAACAAGAAGAGAACCTCTCCCGTCTGTTTTTTTTGTCATCAAGATCAGTATTGCCTTGTTCAAAACAACTGGGAACTCTGAAATCTCAGACTTCAGTGTGTTCAAGACAACTAGGAACTCCGAAAGAAACGAGCTATCGAGAAAAATTGTTTTGAACGGTCATCCAGCTCGGAATTCCAAGTCGGAAACTCGGCATCTTTCTACAGCTCTGACTTTCCGACCTGAAGATCACTGACGTCATGATTTGACCTCGGTTATTTCCGAGTTCCCAATTGTCTCTAAAGCACCATAAGTAGGGGATCACTGGCGCTTTCAAGACAACTGGGAACTCTGAAAAAAACGAGGTAAAATCATGACTTCAGTGATCTTCAGGTCAGAAAGTCGGAGCTGTAGAAAGATGCCGGACTTTTCGATCTCTAATTCTGAGTTGGATGACAGTTCAAAACGATTTTTCCCAGTAGGGGGAATGAGTTCCCAGGTGTTTTTGAACGCAACGCTAGTTTAAGGCATTTCTTTTAGCCTGCTACGTTAGGTTACATCCTTACTGATGTAGAAGTTGTGGTAATACAAACGTACCACCAGGGGACAATGTCTTCTTATGGACAGAGAGCAGCAGAAACTGAAACGCCCCGCTTCCCAGATGCAGCCCTGTTCCCTATATCCCTCAAACTCAACTCTGGACCTTGAAGCCAGTGCCACTGCTTTTTTTATTGTTTCCCTCTATTTAGGGACGGATTTGGACCTGGGACACCAGGTGTGTGCAATTATCAGGTAGAACAGAAAACCAGCAGGCTCTGGACCTCATAGGCTAAGAGTTTAATACTATAGCCCGCTCAAGTTATACAACTGATGTATATGCATTTGGCGGTTGTTGTGATACAAGTGAGAGTTTTTTGTAAAAAAATAGCTTTGTGAGGTAGTATTTGAACTAGGCTAGGACCTGAGGGGTATACTACAAAGTAGGTTCAAAGAGTTAGCCTGCGAACTTGCCTAAATATTCTGAAATAAACAGGAGGTTGGTGGCACCTTCATTGGGGAGGACGGGCTCGTGGTAATGGCTGGAGTGGAATAAGGTTTCCATGTGTTTGATGCCATTCCATTTACTCCTTTCCAGCCATTATTATGAGCCGTCCTCCCCTAAGCAGCCTCCACTGCTGAAATAACGTATTTTTTTTAAAGATAAGCTTGAAATTGGCATGGTCTGCATAACTCAACAACCAAAAACACCTAAGTTTAGCTTTGTTTATGAACCAGAAAATAAATGGTTATGTCTGCTTGTTTATCAAAGTTATCTGGCTAACTTATTGAATCTACTTTGTAGTATACCCCTCTGGCCAGTGAGACCAACGAGCAGCTCCAGCCTTTCCAGCCTTTCCATGCGTCTGCTAACATTTCCATACTATTGTGGATGATAAAACACTGGACACTTTCAACAAGATTCTTCGCCATTTCCAGAATGAGTCACACCAATGTCAATTCCCTGAGCAGAACATTTCTTTCAAAGGTATTATTAATCTGTGTTAGCATTTTCAAACCTTCTGATACATTTATAATGGCATTTCCAATGCTGATACATTTACAATGGCATTTTCAATATGCAGTAATCTTCATAATGCCACATTGTTATTCCTGCGGTGGTCAACAATCAGCCCCAAAACCATTTTAAGATCTAAAATGTGGTATCCTTTATTCTTCTTAATGTCAAACATACTCAAGTCCAAATTTCCCTCCCTGAACATTAAAATTTGTTCAACAGGCAAAGTACTTCAAGTACTCCGTGCAATTTGGGAAGCAGGCTGTTTTCGGAACCCAAAACAGAGATTCTCTATTTAGTCAGCAGCCTTACATTTACATTTTAGTCATTTAGCAGACGTTCTTATCCAGAGCGACTTACAGTTAGTGCATACATTATTTTTATTTTTTCATACCCCCTGTGGGAATCGAACCCACAACCCTGGCGTTGCAAACGCCATGCTCTACCAACTGAGCTACATCCCTGCCGGCCATTCCCTCCCCTACCCTGGACGATGCTGGCCTTCAGTGGTGCAACAACAGGAGGTTGGTAGCACCTTAATTAGGGAGGACAGGCTTGTGATAATGGCTGGAGTGGAATGGTATCAACTACATAAAACACATGGGTTCCATTCACTCCTTTCCAGACATTATTATGAGCCGTCCTCCCCTCAGCAGCCTCCACTGGGTGCAACATGTGAAACACTTAATTGAAATCAAGGATTGATAACAACCAGCAGCACAGACACACGGAGAAAGTTATTATTTCAAAGGTTTGGTTTTATTTGATCATACTGTTGTATATTTTTGTCCATCGATTGAACGTCCACAAAGGACTTACACAAAGCATTAAACACATGCATAGTCTGGTTGTATTCAAACTCCACCCCTTTATCTCACTCTCTCCATTTCTTTTCTCCCACACACCCCATCCACCCCTCCCTACCACCTTGACACATGTACATCTGAAAGTATGGGATAAGGTAGAAGAAACGTGGTATTACCCAGGCATTGCCTTCTGAAGGATAGAATGTTCACCATCTTTCTATCTATCCAAGCCTCTTTAGATCTATGCAAGTGCCTTCCTCGCAGGTAGGTGGCTAGGGGTGAGATGATCTTTCTCTCATGTGCTCCCAGCGAAAGAAAAACGTTCCACTTCACTGTACCACCATTTTTTTTTTTTTAAGAGATAGACTTGATAGGGAGAAACACAAAATCTATAATAGATGTAACACTGTAAAACAAAATGGAATCAAAATGGAAACACCACTTTTTTTTATTATTATTCAAATTATGCTTCTGATACTTTAAAGCCAAATGAATACAAAGCATTCTTCTGAGATGTTAGGAGTATGTGCCCGTCAAAGACCTCAGAAGGAAACCTATTGTTGTGGTTTCCCGCGAAGTTAAACTCTTCTCCAGGCATTGTAAGATCTGCACAGCGCAACGGACTGCAGTTAAGACTACCTGGAACGTGGCCTGGCTGGCTGGTTGCGTCCCATAAGGCACCCTATTCCCTATGTAGTGCGCTACTTTTGACCAGGACCCATATAGTGCACTATATAGGGAATAGGGTGCCATTTGGGATTCACATCTGCCTGTCTGGGGTACTATATTAAAAACACTACAGAGAATCACACGGTTCTATCTTCACTGGATTTCCTCTTCAAAAAGTACAAATCTAGTTCTAATGACAGAAATAACCATTATAAAACAACAAAAGTATATGCATCGCTCCTCCCACCAGCCTTCAATGAGGCATGGGTACTGTACAGCAGTGGAGGCTGGTGGCAGCAGCTATAGGAGGAAAGGCTCATTGTAATGACTGGAATGGCATAAACGAAACTGAGTCAAACAAACATATGGAAACCACATTTAACTCTGTTCCATTTATGCCATTCCAATGAGCCAGTCCTCCTATAGCTCCTCCCACCAGCCTCCACTGCTGTATCGCTATCTAGAGGGAGAGAAGGGGTAGTGGGTGGAGACAGGAGGGGTGAGTGGGGTGTTCAGTCTAGAAGGAGCATCGAGGGGAGGGCGGCATAGGGGTGAGGGTTATGCAGAGTGGGGAGGGGGGGGGGGGTAATATGGGATACCATAAAACGTCTTCATCAAACACACCATTGGTCTGGTGAGACATGCATTCTAGAAGGTTGTTTTAAGTGTTATTCCCAGATCTGTGTCTGACTGGGATGCTTTGATTATTCAGACAAAACGAATGCAACTGTTTATAAAAACGAAACTATTTTCTTTCCAAATGTCTATTAGAATAATCTGGGAAGTCCCGCCTCACCATCAATCTGATTGGTCCTAACATGAGTATGAGAAGCAACATCAAACAGCGTTTACTAGAGAAAAAAACAAACACAAAAAGGCAACTTGGAATATGACTTTGGAATCAAACAGAGAATGAGGAAACAATGTTTAGCCATCATTGAATAGATATGGGGTTGTTCTAACCTGGGTAGTTTGAGAGGGGTAGAGGTAGGAGTTTTTAGGGGCAAAGAGGTGCACTTGATTTAGATCCCCTGGCCCGACCGGTAGGCAGAGTTTTCCCTTTTGCAACCATTCCATAGGTCCAAAAGGTGAGTCCTCTGCCCAGGAGACGCACGAGGAGCTAAATCAAGTGCACCTTTCTCTTTAAAGGGCTCTGTCCCAAATGGCACCCTATTCCCTATGCATTACTTTTGACCTGGGCGCTAGTCAAAAGTAGTGCACTATATAGGGAGCCATTTAAGACACCCATAGTTTAAAGGATGAGTCCTCCTGACGCCAGCCTCAGGGGGATGTGACATCATCATCACTCGACCAGTCTATGTGTCTCATGACCCTAAAACACTACACAAACATCCTGACCCGTCTAGCTCCTCCCCCTAGCCTCTAACCCCTACATCATGAGCCCCTGTCTAGCTCCTCCCCCTAGCCTCTAACCCCTACATCATGAGCCCCTGTCTAGCTCCTCCCCCTAGCCTCTAACCCCTACATCATGAGCCCCTGTCTAGCTCCTCCCCCTAGCCTCTAACCCTACATCATGAGCCCCTGTCTAGCTCCTTCCCCTAGCCTCTAACCCTACATCATGAGCCCCTGTCTAGCTCCTTCCCCTAGCCTCTAACCCTTCTGTGTTTGTTGACCTGAAGGAACCAGGTAGGTGTAAGCAATTTGACAAAAAAACATTTAGGGGGCTAGATGGATCCATCACCCAGGAGGCTGCAGAGGGGAGGACGGCTCATAATAATGGCTGGAATGGAGTCAATTTAATGGTATCATTTATTCCATTCCAGCCATTACTAAGAGCCAGTCCTCCCCAATTAAGGTGCCACCAACCTCCTGTGAATTCCATCACCATTCTATTAACACATCCAGTCCCTTTAGGTCTGCAAACACAAGTAGTAGTAGCTAGGAGTTGTTTTTGGACCAGTAAACAATTTCACCGATCTCTCTCAAATCAAATCAGCTTTGCCTCGTTATATTTTATATGTGTATCATATTCATCTTGCCCTTTCACACACAACTTATTTTCTCCCCTAATAATTCATGAAATTTTGTTTAGAATGTATTTTTTTTTTTTTTTTTTATCAGGCTGTGCAGTGGGCAGCTGGAATGGAGTGGTGGCAGGAAGTGATTAGGGTTCCTCGATGTCCAGGAACTCCTTCTTGGGCGGAGCCATACCGCGGTACCAGGAACAGGAGCCGTCGGTCCTCTTGACGCAGGCGTAGTGGTTGGCTTGGCGACCGTACACCTGCTTCTCCATCATCAAGTCTGTCCACAGACACTCCTCTGGAGCAGAGATGGCACAGGGCAGGGAGGCGCAGCGCACAATCTACACACACAGACAGACACAGGTTAAGACCTTTCACAGGAGAGGTTCCCCTACCACATCACCATCCTGCCCTGCGCCCCACCACCTCCCAACCTACCTTGCAGTCACAGCCCATCTGATAGCGCTGAGTCAGACTCTTCTTCTGAGTGGGGCTCATGGACTCCCAGGGAGTGATATAGTCACACAGGGTCACATGCATCTTCCCACCTGCCTCCATTTTGCCTGCAGGGGGGGGAGGGGGGGGGGGGGGAAGAGAGAGAAAGATATGGCGGGGAAGAGAGAAGGAGAGAGGGGAGGAGGGGTTCTTTAAAAACAGCAACAGAAATGTGGTTCTAAAACACTAACCAGGGAGTGAGACCTATCAGACAGAAACGTTTATTTTACTCTTCTCCCCCTTCTTTAGATTGGTAAATGGTTTTCACCATGCCGAGGTCCGGAGGAAACGCTAGCCTCAGAAGTTCCTGGTCTGGTGTTCCCTGTAATTAGGCTGTGTGTGTGTGTTTGTGAGAGAGAGTAGGGAAACCAGAGCATGCATGATCTAATGCCCCTCTGTGTCTCTCTTTACGTCTATCCTGTCTGCTCCAGTTGTGCTCACTCAGCCCCTTCTAGCACAGCCTGATCCCAGATCTGTTTGTGCCGTCTTGCCAACTCCTTGTAACACTACTAACCGTAAGAGGAGGCACGGCAGCACAAACAGCTCTGGGATCAGGCTACTTCTAGCACACAGCGGAGGGAGATGAACTACGTCATGCCATCAGTGTGTGGTAGGGTCAGACAGACGTCTAGCCTCACCTGAGATCAGGTACTCCTTCTTGCCACTGGTATCCAAGGTAACGCCACACACAGCAGAGACCGGAGCAGTGAAGATCGCCTCAATGTCCTGGTCAGGACCCTTAAACATCTACAACTCAACAACAGGTCAGGGGTTAGATAAACACAGGTCTCATATCTAACACAACCACAGGTGAAGGGTTAGAGGTCATGGATATATTCTCACCTTGATCTGTTTGACATCATACTGTATGCTGGTGATGGGGTTCCCATAGATATCATTCCCAGTATCCACCTCCTTCTCCCCCACCACCTTCGCTCGGATCACTGCAGGGAGACAGGGTCAGCGGACATCAACACACACATCCCCAAAACAAAGCTTCTGTTTGAATTCCTTCTCCCACCACAGACCCAGTACATCTAGTTAACCACCTGCAGATGGAGCCCAGGCAGCCTAAACAGCCTCTACTGCAGCCTGACATTCCTACATCACAGTAATAAACCCAAACAACACAGAGTCAAAACAGCCTTTGTTGTTTTGACTTTCAGGATGTGAACTAGCTGCCAGTAACATTCCAGATTTTCATGGCTACGATCACGATTTGATAGCACATATGGACAGGGAGAGATGTGTGCCCTCACTGACAGAAACAAGGGAGTGATTTAGGCACATTATTGAGAGAGACACACCGGGACAGAGAGAGACACACCGGGACAGAGAGAGACACACCGGGACAGAGAGAGACACACCGGGACAGAGAGAGACACACCGGGACAGAGAGAGACAGGGACAGAGAGAGACACACCGGGACAGAGATAGGGAGAGAGAGACAGAGAGAGACACACCGGGACAGAGATAGGGAGTGAGAGAGACAGAGACAGAGAGAGACACACCGGGACAGAGAGAGACACACCGGGACAGAGATAGGGAGTGAGAGAGACACACCGGGACAGAGAGAGACACACCGGGACAGAGATAGGGAGTGAGAGAGACAGACTAAATGTAGAGACACTGAAGAAAGTATAGATCTAGTATAAACTGTAGTTCCTGTGTGTGTCTGTGCTTTAGCTATGGGGAGAGAATGGAAAATATGAGCAATACGCAAGAACATCAAATCACCAGAGAAAAAAAACAAAAAAAACACGTACACACTCCACAGGGGTTACTACCATTGCTCTGTCCCCTCGGGTTCCCTTTATGGCTTGGAACAGACGCAGACACGGAGGGGTTTACTGCTGAGTTAACGTCTGACTCCCTCCCTCATCTCTCCCCCTCCCTGGTCCAGGTCGCATGCTTTTCTGCACATGTAACCACTTCCCAAGTTCATACAGAGGGAGCTCACTGTGGCTGATGCAAACACACACACCGAGCGCCAGCGGTATACCTGGCTGGATCGGTCTCCTGCATTCCGTGGAGTTTTTCCCTTCTCTCGTTTCCTGACCCAGAGGCTAATGAGCACTAAGGACTCTGGGAATAGAACAGGGTAGACAGAACGCTCAGCTCAGGGAAACAGTGATTCCGTGATTTGAGACTGCTGCCTGTTTAATGGCTTTTCCTGAATTTGCAGGAATTATGTTTTTTCTCTAAATAGGCACCATTTCCCCCCTGCTACTTCTTGACTAGGTCATATGATCGCCCATGTTGAGAGGAGAGCAGAAACTCTTAGAGGGACAGAGCGAGGTTAACACACACACCTCAACCCAACCATAGCTATGCAGAATGACTTATACCCTCCGTTAACCACCACACTCAACCACTCGCCATCAGTGTGGTGGTTCTAGGGGGTGACCTGGCCTCACTCTTCCAAGCCTCGGGACACTCTGGCTGGCCTGGAGCAGGCTGGGAAGTCCCACGTCTTAAATGGCTACAAGCTATACGTGGAAGAAGGGGTGTGTGTGTGTGTGGTCTATGGGAGTAGACCAATGACTGTATAAATGAATGGACAAAGCCATCGATCAAGTGACACCATTCATTCCTATGTGAAGACTCAATAGCGCATTTGAAGCCCAGGAAGTCAGTTAAGATGACGACTCATGTGGGATGTTTTTGTAGACATAACATGCGCAGTTTGAGCTACTCCAGGAAGAGACAGTGCAGGCTAGCTCAGTGCTGCCTCCTCTCATTGCCTATATTTCAAGTTGAAGGCCGACCAGGGTACTGCAGGCTTCCATTAGCTACTATTAATTATCCTTATAACTTCTTCTGTGTGGTATTTTAAAATACCAAGGACATACATCTAGTGTAATATAAGTAATTATTGGTAGCATCACGGTCTTCTAAATGTGTATTTATTTACATGAAGATTGGCCTTTTCCCCCCCTTCACTATAATGGGGGGATCCGGTCTTCTGCAAACAATGCCTGCAGTACCGCGGTCGGCCTTGAACTTCCATGGTTTCAATGAGAGAGGGCAGTCGTTACACACTAGGGTAAATGTTGATCACGTAGCTGTTAGTGTCTCTGGGCTACAGAGGATACAGACCGTGCTGTCTACTGTCTTTGTAGATCCATACACCCACACAGTCATCTTCTCATCTTATTTCCACAGAGTATGGATGGGAGCTTAGCTTAAGCATATTCTTGGCCCCTCTCTGAAAAGTCTAACTTATGTTGATGAGCTTAGTGGGACTGCTACACCAAGAGGTACTTGTGTATGTATGCATAGTCACTAGTCAGAATGACCAGGACTCGGATGAGTTCTGAACACTGTTGACA
>NC_140012.1:39233980-39440778 GCF_964263955.1 Coregonus lavaretus | reverse complement strand
CCTCAAATCGTTTGGAGAAAATATCCTTTCTATTTTATTCAGCTATGTTCAATTGTATTCTTCATACTATAAAATAATATAAAATAATGCCACGGAATTCTAAGCAAATCTTGTCTGCTAAATTAACTAGTGTAGCCCACAGCCATACGATATAGCCAGATCAGGGTCTAACATAAGGACAACTCAGAGTATGCTATTCTGTTCTTCTGAAATAGACTAAATTTTCTTCATATCATGTTTCTTTAGACCTGTCTAAAATAAATAATAGATTTATTGTGATGGTGTAGGCTATATTACATGGATTTATTAGACTTTTTCAAATGTAGATGTTCTAAAGGTCTGCATCAGTGGCTTGTAGGCTATGCGTGGAAGCCAGGAGACCGGCAGTTATTTGCTTGACAATCACAGGCTGACAAAATCTCATGACTGCCACAGCCGTAAGCATACCTCCAAGATCCAAATCTCGTTCTGTCGCATTTCCTAATGAGGAGAATTGAAACCGAGGCTAAATCAGGAAGTTCAGCCCCCCTTTAACCTTAGATTTATTCCACAATACTGATATGGATCAGCTTCTAGAGATATATAATCACCTTTGGCTGAAAATATTGAGATGGCTTATTCTAATGCTTATAAGTGATGTGCAGTTTGTAAACGATTTGTTATTTTTGAACGACTTTCTTTACTGACTCGAGAGTCAAAATTCGTTTTTCTGAGTGACTCATTGATTTTAGTCGTTCGTTGACCTGCTGGCCGCAACGAATTCCACAGCAGGATTAATACGCACTCCTCTGGTGACTATGGAGACGTGCTCCGACCAACAACTGTCTGTCATACAGTGGGGAGAACAAGTATTTGATACACTGCCGATTTTGCAGGTTTTCCTACTTACAAAGCATGTAGAGGTCTGTAATTTTTATCATAGGTACACTTCAAATCCAGAAAATCACATTGTATGATTTTTAAGTAATTCATTTGCATTTTATTGCATGACATACAGTATATGCGCGCAGGCAAAATAGATCATGCTGCAGGCAGCATAGAGAAGAAAGATACATGTTTAAAACTGATAATTGATCGCATGGTGCAAGAATGAATGCAATTAATTGAATGTTATGATGAACACAGCTTTGTAGAAACAAAACATACACAGCCTCTGCTCAACAAACTCGAGCTCGAGAGCGAATTGTTTGGTGTGCTGCAGTTCGCGAACGATATTGTGCTCATCACTCTCACGGCAGTCAAGCAATGCATTCCGCCAAAAGAGTCGTTCACAATCTAATCCGAGTGCGGCCACAACTAGATCTCGTTTCAAAGTACCAAGAAATAATCTTATTTTTATGCCTAGAAATCCCCAAAAAATGTCAAGCAAGCTTTTACAAGTCTGTCACAAATGACAGCTCTAATAAGCACCTTATGGTGAACTACATGTGAACGAGAGGCTTGTAGAATCATGACTATTTTGAGTCATCGTTCGCCGGTAGGGGGTCCTATGTGCCCTGGGCATAACTGACTCAAATGAACAAAATTAGTCAAAATATTCATTATTTTGACTAAACGAGTGGAAAAGATCTGAGTCAGTAAAAAGAGCCAAACTTTCCATCACTAATGGCATTACACTATAATTACCCTATAAAATGCAGTAAACCAAGATTTGGCATGTCATTGCGCACATGTTGTTACACATGAAATATAGAGGCAACATTTTCAGACATTAGCCTACAATTAGCAAAATAGTACTCAAATGAATTAACATGAAATTGATTTCAATATGATTGAAATATATAGGCATGTAGCCTATAAGCCTACTGTATTTATATTTGAATGCAGTCATCTCGGTTTTAATTTGAAACATATTTTTATCCTCTGTAACAAAGACATTGGTAACTTTGTATTTGTAGTCAACTTCTTTCTGAAGTTATCGGTGGTCACAGAGAGATTATGTGTTTAGCAGAGATCTGCTGTGTGTAAAGAGACGGTAAAGGCAGACGGTAAATAATGAGCGTTTTCAAGTGCGATTCTAGTAACGATGGTTTTGGGAAACAGCTCTGAGATTTAACGATGCTCCTATGAAGGTTCTAACGATGAACTTAACCTTAAGATGCTCTTGGGAAACCGGGATCAGGTCTGTCCAGAGGTTCTTTGCATTAACTTAATATCAGTAACTGAAACTGTAGCTAATAGACTCGCAGCAGTCCAACCTGCAACCACACATTGAGTAATAGACTCACTGAGGTTTATGTACTGTAGCATCTCTTAGTGGACAAGTTGTTCATGTTGCTTGATAAAAAAATAAGTGAAATAATTGAACAGATTTCCCCTTGTTGCATAGTGGTTTGTTTATCATTAAGTCGGAGATCATATTCAGAGCTGGAGGTCATTGGTGTACAGTCCGACAGTCATGAGTACGCACGCACGCACACACACACACACACACACACACACACACACACACACACACACACACACACACACACACACACACACACACACACACACACACACACACTGGAGACTGTGTATAATGCTTGGAGGGAAAGAGGGAGGAGTTGAGGGGAAGGAAGAGCGGGGAGGGAGAAGGGAGGGTTTCCCCCCTGTACTGTCAGTGATCTCTCAACAAATGGTAGAGCGATTGAGCTGAGCACTCCTCTGGTTCACACTCACACTCACACACACTTGCTCTCTCTCTCGCTCACTCTCTCTCTCGCTCACTCTCTCTCTCTCTCTCTCTCTCTCTCTCTCTCTCTCTCTCTCTCTCTCTCTCTCTCTCTCTCTCTCTCTCTCTCTCTCTCTCTCTCTCTCTCTCTGATTACAAGCCTGTGGTAGTGTGGTGACGTGACAGACAGATGGTATGCTTGGCAGGTAATTAAGGGTTAAGGACAGTCTGCCTGGTCGCAGGGGAGAGGGGGGCCGTGTTGGTTATTTAAGTATCGCACCACGGGATTGGAGGGCCAGAGGAGTGCTGGAGGGATCAGAGGGACTGGGATTGTCTGGGTTATACTGCAGGGCTGGACTGAGATACTGGTGGGTTACACTGGGACAGAAGAACCAGGCTAACACCGGTCTGCTGTACTGGGAGAGAAGTCTGGACTATACTATTATTGAGAGAGTACTACTACTGCGAGACTGGATTAGACAAGGACTGGACTAGACTGGACTGAGAAGTGTCTGCTACTGGGACTGGACCTGGGAAGGTCATTCGACTGGTAAAGTAGACAAGACTGGAGACTGTGTGTGAGTGGGGTCTGTGGAGACTGTGTGTGAGTGGGGTCTGTGGAGACTGTGTGTGAGTGGGGTCTGTGGAGACTGTGTGTGAGTGGGGTCTGTGGAGACTGTGTGTGAGTGGGGTCTGTGGAGACTGTGTGTGAGTGGGGTCTGTGGAGACTGTGTGTGAGTGGGGTCTGTGGAGACTGTGTGTGAGTGGGGTCTGTGGAGACTGTGTGTGTGAGTGGGGTCTGTGGAGACTGTGTGTGAGTGGGGTCTGTGGAGACTGTGTGTGAGTGGGGTCTGTGGAGACTGTGTGTGAGTGGGGTCTGTGGAGACTGTGTGTGAGTGGGGTCTGTGGAGACTGTGTGTGTGAGTGGGGTCTGTGGAGACTGTGTGTGAGTGGGGTCTGTGGATACTGGTAGACGGGATAAAGAGTGAGAGACCTGCGTCTGGACCTTTGTTATACTGGTAACAGTGGGAGGACTGGGAGAGACCCATGTCTGGACCTGTGTTATACTGGTAACAGTGGGAGGACTGGGAGAGACCCATGTCTGGACCTATGTTATACTGTTAACAGTGGGAGGACTGGGAGAGACCCATGTCTGGACCTGTGTTATACTGGTAACAGTGGGAGGACTGGGAGAGACCCATGTCTGGACCTGTGTTATACTGGTAACAGTGGGAGGACTGGGAGAGACCCATGTCTGGACCTGTGTTATACTGGTAACAGTGTCTGGACCCCTATTCCCGCTCATATTATCTTCACACTGCTAGGAAACAGCCACCTCTTGACATCAGGAAACACCCAGCAAAAATATAGTACATACTGTATCAGCTGATAACGCATTATGGTGTGTGTGTGTGTGTTAAGGTCTGATTGAGAGATGCAACAGTAACTGTATGCTCTTATCAGTGCGTGGGCAGAACAGTGTGTGCATGCTTGCGTGTGTGTGTCTGGATGGACAAGACTACACAATATAACCAAACTATCCCTCCCAAGCCTTCTCAATACCCACCAGAAACATTGAACTGCTGTGAAATACTAGTAGCTAGTTTAACAAATTGATCAGGTCAATGCTGATTGTAAAATATCAACAATACAATAGATGATTCTTCTATAAAAAAAAAAAAAAAAGTTTATTGATAGAAGTAAGAGGATCCATTTAAATCAAATCAAATGTTATTTGTCACATGCGCTGAATACAACAGGTGTAGACCTTACAGTGAAATGCTTGCTTACAAGCCCTTAACCAACAATGCAGTTTTAAGAAAAATAAGTGTTAAGTAAAAAATAGATAACTAAAAAATAATTAAACAGCAGCAGTAAAATAACAGTAGCGAGGCTATATACAGGGGGTACCGGTATAGAGTCAATGTGCGGGGGCACAGGTTAGTCGAGGTAATTGAGGTAATATGTACTTGTAGGTAGAGTTAAAGTGACTATGCATAGATAATAAACAGAGAGTAGCAGCAGCGTAAAAAAGGGGGTGGGGGGGAACAATGCAAATAGTCCGGGTAGCCATTTGATTAGCTGTTCAGGAGTCTTATGGCTTGGGGGTAGAAGCTGTTAAGAAGCCTTTTGGACCTAGACTTGGCGCTCCGGTACCGCTTGCCGTGCGGTAGCAGAGAGAACAGTCTATGACTAGGGTGGCTGGAGTCATTGACAATTTTTAGGGCCTTCCTCTGACACCGCCTGGTGTAGAGGTCCTGGATGGCAGGAAGCTTGGCCCCAGTGATGTACTGGGCCGTACGCACTACCCTCTGTAGTGCCTTGCGGTCGGAGGCCGAGCAGTTGCCATACCAGGCAGTGATGCAACCAGTCAGGATGCTCTCGATGGTGCAGCTGTATAACTTTTTGAGGATCAGAGGACCCATGCCAAATCTTTTCGGCGTCCTGAGGGGGAATAGGCAAATTTAGACTTCAAGTGGCCTTAACATACAGACTCTTTACCATTACAGCATTATTTACCCTATTAACCCATTCATTGCAGCATTAGTTACCCTATTAACCCATTCATTACAGCATTAGTTACCCTATTAACCCATTCATTACAGCATTAGTTACCCTATTAACCCATTCATCACAGTATTAGTTACCCTATTAACCCATTCATTACAGCATTATTTATCCTATTAACCCATTCATTACAGCATTATTTACCCTATTAACCCATTCATTGCAGCATTAGTTATCCTATTAACCCATTCATTACAGCATTATTTACCCTACTAACCCATTCATTACATAATTAGTTACCCTATTAACCCATTCATTACAGCATTAGTTATCCTATTAACCCATTCATTACAGCATTATTTATCCTATTAACCCATTCATTACAGCATTATTTATCCTATTAACCCATTCATTACAGCATTATTTATCCTATTAACCCATTCATTACATCATTAGTTATCCTATTAACCCATTCATTACAGCATTATTTACCCTATTAACCCATTCATTACAGCATTAGTTATCCTATTAACCCATTCATTACAGCATTAGTTACCCTATTAACCCATTCATTACAGCATTATTTATCCTATTAACCCATTCATTACAGCATTATTTATCCTATTAACCCATTCATTACAGCATTATTTATCCTATTAACCCATTCATTACAGCATTAGTTACCCTATTAACCCATTAATTACAGCATTATTTATCCTATTAACCCATTCATTACAGCATTATTTATCCTATTAACCCATTCATTACAGCATTATTTATCCTATTAACCCATTCATTACAGCATTAGTTACCCTATTAACCCATTCATTACAGCATTAGTTACCCTATTAACCCATTCATTACAGCATTAGTTATCCTATTAACCCATTCATCACAGTATTAGTTACCCTATTAACCCATTCATCACAGTATTAGTTACCCTATTAACCCATTCATTACAGCATTAGTTACCCTATTAACCCATTCATTACAGCATTAGTTACCCTATTAACCCATTCATCACAGTATTAGTTACCCTATTAACCCATTCATCACAGTATTAGTTACCCTATTAACCCATTCATTACAGCATTAGTTACCCTATTAACCCATTCATTACAGCATTAGTTACCCTATTAACCCATTCATCACAGTATTAGTTACCCTATTAACCCATTCATTACAGCATTAGTTACCCTATTAACCCATTCATTACAGCATTAGTTACCCTATTAACCCATTCATCACAGTATTAGTTACCCTATTAACCCATTCATCACAGTATTAGTTATCCTATTAACCCATTAATTACAGCATTAGTTATCCTATTAACCCATTCATTACAGCATTAGTTATCCTATTAACCCATTCATTACAGAATTAGGCTGTGGTAATATTAGCTAAGTTGAGTGCTGCTCATGATCATCTTGTCTAGTTGGCTCATTTATTAGCACTGATCAGAACATTTAGCCAGGATGTTATGTAGCTTAACAAGTGGATTATTTTGCTTTTCACTCGCAGTCGCTTAGTAGGCTAGATCTACTCCCGACCAAAAGTCTTTGACTTGTCTTAATCAATCAATGTGGTTTTGTTTCATTGAACCTCTTTCTGTATAGTTGGTTAATTCTCTGGCTGGGCAAATAAGTGGAGTTGGTATAGGTCATCTATTTGTTTGCTAATCTATCACTAAAGTGTAGGCCTATTATTTCAGGCAGGTCACCTGTGATACAAGTCAGTATTCGACATCCATCCATGTCTGACGACGTGGAAACCTGCCACTAGGGGCAACAGTGAGCCCCCATGGTTGACAGTTCAGCTGCTTGGGCTGAAATTATGGAAATGTTTTAATGCTCACATAAGCCAGATGATAATTTATTTTGGAACACTTTTTTATTTGATTTTTTTACCCCCTTTTTTCTCTCAATTACAATCTTGTCTCATCGCTGCAACTCCCCAACGGGCTCGGGAGAGACAAAGGTCAAGTCATGCATCCTCTGAAACATGACCCACCAAACCGCGCTCCTTAACACCCGCCCGCTTAACCCGGAAGCCAGCTGCACCAATGTGTTGGAGGAAACGCCGTTCAACTGACAACCGAAGTCAGCCTGCAGGTGCCCGGCCCGCCACAAGGACAATCATGCGCCGTCCTACGGGACTCCTGGTCACGGCCGGTTGTGACACAGCCTGGGATCGAACCCTGGTCTGTAGTGACGCCTCCAGGACTGAGATGCAGTGCTTTAGACCGCT
This sequence comes from Coregonus lavaretus, assembly GCF_964263955.1. Classification (NCBI taxonomy): domain Eukaryota; kingdom Metazoa; phylum Chordata; class Actinopteri; order Salmoniformes; family Salmonidae; genus Coregonus; species Coregonus lavaretus. The sequence continues at coordinate 39,433,370 of NC_140012.1, read as the reverse complement.
GCGCCACTCGGGAGGCCATTCTGGAACACTTTTAATATATACAATGTATTACCTGTGTTTTCTTTCTCCAATTCCTACACCTTGTCTTTATGGAAGAGTAGTTCAGTCTTAGTGACACTCAGCTCCACTCTACGATCTGTCACCTGTACCTCACTGGCTGTCAATCTGGTATTTAAGTCTGAAATACTGTCCCTCGTTGTGGCCTCCATGTTCCTCAGCTCCACTCGCTGCTCCACCACGATGGCTCCCATGTTGTGAACCATGTCTCTCAGCTCCTTCAGCTCAGTCCAGATGTCAGGGCTGGTTGTGGGTCGTCTCTGTAGCTTCAGTTCTTCGGTTATCTATCTGAACTTCACTCACTCTGCTCTCTCCCCCTTTACTTTCACTCTCTGACCCCTCAGTTCTCTTCCTGAGCCTATGCCCCGGACAGAACAGCAACACAAGCAGAGCTACAGCACCTCTTATTCTGATACGATGCCTCGTCAGAAATAATGCACACACATCTTAGTTGGGTTCTAGGCCTAAGTGTACAAAAGACGCGTCACACCAGTCTCCAATGGACATTTAGCAACTCAAGGCAAGCACCCTTAGATGAAATGGAGAACATTTGATCAGATAGCCTAACTTTAGCAGTTCACTTCAATCAATGTTGTATAAGACCGGGAGAAGTCTGCAACTAATGTTTAGTAGCCTAAATTACCACCTTGTGGTTCTACATTTTGTGGATATTTCTCCACTGTGTGTGTGTGTGTGTGTGTGTGTAAGGACAGTAAACAGGCAGAGGTAGGCCTACAGTGTGTTTGTTGTTGAAGGTGCAGCAACCACACAGCCAGTAGAGCTATGAAAGGGTGTCCTATTACACACACTGACCTCTGGACTAGAGAGGGAGGGAGGGAGGGAAGGAGAGAGGGGAGGGAGGGAGAGAGAGAGGGAGGGAAGGGAGAGAGGGGAGAGGGAGGAAGAGAGGGGGGAAAAAACAAAAAAACAAAAAAAAGAAGCTTGTATTTTTATCCTGTTGTCCTCCCTTGATGCAATATCACCTGGGTTTTGGGAGTGTGTGTGCACGCTCGCACAAGTGAGATGTTATTCTCGGCTCTAATGTTTTAAAATGGGAGCTGATATTTTGGTCTCCTGCTCCAGCCTACTTCAGCTGCCCTATGGTGTAACAGGTGTGTCTTTTCTCCCTCCCTGATGGACATGTGGGTCTCTCTTTCTCTTATCATATATTGTTCAGGCCCGAGTGTGTGTCTGGGAGGGTTGGGTTGGTCTTGTGAGTGCTTGGTGTGTTGCTTGAGGGATGGGGAGAGGGAGAGGGGGATGGGGCTGGTTTGTAAGGTGTGTGTGTGTGTCACCCCAGTCGGTGGCTAGGAGGGTGGTGGGTTTGGGGTGGTATTATTTTGATGGATGTAGGCTGTGTTGCCATGGTGACCCAGAGCACTGTTATTCTCACTCTTGCCTTCACCCTCTCTCTCTCTCTCTCTCTCTCTCTCTCTCACTCTTCATTTTCACCCCATCTCTCTCTCTCCTCTCAAATATATTGCACTCCCCCCCCCCCCCCCCTCTCTCTCTCTCTCTCTCTCTCTCTCTCTCCCTCCCTCTTAGTACCTGATGATCTGAGTCCCGAGGAGAAACAGGAGTTGGAGAGCATCCGCCGCAGGAAACAAGAACTACTGCAGGACATACAGGTCACATACACAGAGTAGTGAACCGCTGGAACTTTCAAACCATTACTGCCAAATGCAAAGCAGCTGATTATGTTATGGAATGTCAACTTTCTCTCTCTCTGCCGTTTCAATTGCTTAATGAATTGTGTCATCCAAGAACTGCATGTCCTAAGAATTAGGACCTCCTCCTAACCAACCACCGGCCCCTGATTTCTGAGTGCACAGTATGCCCTTTTCACTAACCAGTCATGAGAGAGGGAGATAAAGGGAGAGAGGGAAGGAAGAGAATGCATTATGTCTTTCATGATAGATGAGGCTCTGTCTAGGGCTGTGTTTGTGTACTGTAGTTCTCCCATACCCAGCGTTTACCTTCTGACCTGGAAGAATTTGATCTTACGATGGGATAGTGTGTGTGTAGAATATGTGTGTGTGTGTGTGTGTATATATATATATATATATATATATATATATATATATGTGTATGTATATACAGTGCATTCGGAAAGTATTCAGACCCCTTGACTTTTTCCACATTTTGTTACGTTACAACCTTATTCTAAAATGGACTAAATTGTTTTTTCCCCCTCATCAATCTACACACAATACCTCATAATGACAAAGCAAAAACAGGTTATTTGAAATGTTTACAAATTTTTTTCGAATAAAAAACGTCAATATCACATTTACATAAGTATTCAGACCCTTTACTCAGTACTTGGTTGAAGCACCTTTGGCAGTGATTACAGCCTGAAGTCTTCTTGGGTATGACTCTACAAGCTTGGCACACCTGTATTTGGGGAGTTCCTCCCATTCTTCTCTGCAGAACCTCTCAAGCTCTGTCAGGATGGATGGGGAGCGTCGCTGCACAGCTATTTTCAGGTCTCTCCATGTTTGATCGGGTTCAAGTCCGGGCTCTGGCTGGGCCATTCAAGGACATTCAGAGACTCCTGCATTGTCTTGGCTGTGTGCTTAGGGTCATTGTCCTGTTGGAAGGTGAACCTTCGCCCCAGTCTGAGGTCCTGAGCACTCAGGAGCAGGTTTTCATCAAGGATCTCTCTGTACTTTGCTCTGTTCATCTTTCCCTCGATCCTGACTAGTCTCCCAGTCCCTGCTGCTGAAAAACATCCCCACAGCATGATGCTGCCACCACCATGCTTCACCGTAGGGATGGTGCCAGGTTTCTTCCACACGTGACGCTTGGCATTCAGGCCAAAGAGTTCAATCTTGATTTCATCATAGAGAATCTTGTTTCTCATGGTCTGAGAGTCCTTTAGGTGCCTTTTGGCAAACTCCAAGCTGGCTGTCATGTGCCTTTTACTGAGGAGTGGCTTCCGTCTGGCCACTCTACCATAAAGGCCTGATTGGTGGAGTGCTGCAGAGATGGTTGTCCTTCTGGAAGGTTCTCCCATCTCCACAGAGGAACTCTGGAGCTCTGTCAGAGTGACCAGCGGGTTCTTTGTCACCTCCCTGACCAAGGCCCTTCTCCCCCGATTGCTCAGTTTGGCCGGACGGCCAGTTCTAGGAAGAGTCTTGGTGTTGGTAGTTCCAAACTTCTTCCATTTAAGAAACGCATCATGCAACAATTTCGAAGATTTTGCTGAATTACAGTTCATATAAGGAAATCAATCAATTGAAATAAATAAATGAAGCCCTAATCTATAGATTTTACATGACTGGGCAGGGGCGCAGCCATGGGTGGGCCTGGGAGGGCATAGGCCCACCTACTTGGGAGCTAGTTTGACCCACTGCGGAGCCAGGCCCAGCCAATCAGAATGAGTTTTTCCCCACAAAAGGGGTTTATTAAAGACAGAAATACTCCTCCGCACATACATGAGTTACAGTTCATATAAGGAAATCAGTCAATTGAAATAAATTATTTAGGCACTAATCTATGGATTTCACATGACTGGGCAGGGGCGCAGCCATTGGTGGGCCTGGGAGGGCATATGTACGTACGTATGTATGTATATGTCTGGATCTGAATGCAAGAGTGTGTGCTGCTCTCTGCCCTTACACGGCTCTGAGGCCCTCTGCCCAGTGCTGCTGTGTAAAGACATTGAGTTCATTAGTGGGTTTGACTTCTACTCCCCCCCCAAACCATTTCTGTATGGACCTCGCTTTGAGCACGGTGGCATTGCCATGCTGAAACAGGAAAGGGCCTTTCACAAACTGTTGCCACAAAGTTGAAAGCACAGAATCGTCTAGAATGTCATTGTATGCTGTAGCGTTAAGATTTCCCTTCACTGGAACTAAGGGGCCTAGCCCGAACCATGAAAAACAGCCCCAGACCATTATTCGTCCTCCACCAAACTTTACAGTATGCTTTGGGGCAGGTAGCGTTCTCCTGCATCCCCCAAACCCAGATTCGTCCGCCGGACTGCCAGATGGTGAAGCGTGATTGATCACTCCAGAGAACCGTTTCCAATGGCGGTGAGCTTTACACTACTCCAACCGACACTTGGCATTGCGCATGGTGATCTTAGGCATGTGTGTGCGGCTGCTCGGCCATGGAAACCCATTTCATGAAGCTCCCGACGAATAGTTATTGTGCTGACGTTGCTTCCATAGGCAGTTTGGAACTGGGTAGTGAGGGTTGCAACTGAGGACAGACCATTTTTACGCGCTACGCACTTCAGCACTTGGTGGTCCCGTTCTGTGAGCTTGTGTGGCCTGCCACTTCGCGGCTGAGCCATTGTTGCTCCTAGACATTTCCACTTCACAATAACAGCACTTACAGTTGACCGGGGCAGCTCTAGCAGGGCAGTAATTTGACTTGTTGGAAAGGTGGCATCCTATGACGGTGCCACGTTGAAAATCACTGAGCTCTTCAGTAAGGCCTTTCTACTGCCGATTTTTATATACCTGTCAGCAACGGGTGTGGCTGAAATAGCCGAATCCACTAATTTGAAGGAGTGTCCACATACTTCTGGCCATGTAGTGTAGCGCTATACCCTCTCCTCCTCCTCTCTACATTCATCTCTCTTCTTCCATATCCCTTTCTTTTGTCCTGCCTCCCCCCTTCTCTTTGTTTCATCTCTCTGTTTATGTGTCTTTGATCTTAGTGGCTCTGATTAGCCGATCAGGGGTTTAGATTTTGACCTGCCCCTCTAACCTGACCCTGAACGGGACGGTGTGTTTGTGTGTGAAAGGGAAAGCGAGAGTGCATATGACTTAGAGAGAGGAACAAATGTGTTAAACTGGTGTAAAGGGCAAAGAAAGCAGGGGATTGTAGCTCTGGGTCAGGTGAAGAGAGGGGTGGATGGAGGGGTGTAGGTATGGAGGGAGGGAGGGCTGGAGGAGGGAGGGTTGGTCTGGTTTGACCCCAGCTAGCAGAAGGTGCACCAGTTCCCTGTGGGGGACCATCTGTAGAAGATTTACTCACTCTGCACACAACCCAGAGGACTACCTACACTTATAATCTCTTACACAACATATATAGTACATGTATGTCTCCTGTCAGAACCCTGGAAACCTCTTGTTCAGAAGCAGATATTTCACAGTTGGTTTACTTCTTATAAAGACACTCCATCCATACGCCAATTACACAAACTTCTCTCTCTTTCTCTTCTCTTCTCTCTCGCTCTCGCCTTTATTCCTCCCCCCCTCCCTTTTAGTGCCTTGGGTATTAGTATTATCTGAAGATGGATCAAAGCTGCTCTGTGGGATTGAGGGAGGGTCAAATTTCTCTGGTGTGTTTGTGATTGAGTGACTGATAGATCAAAGAGATCTAACTGTACCATACACTCATCCTCTCTCCCTTTCTCTCTCTCTGTCTCGCTCTCTCTATTTCTCCGTCTCTCTCTCTCTCTCTCGCTCTCTCAATATCTCTCTCTCTCTCCCTCCATCTAGAGGCTGAAGGATGAGATAGCAGAAGTGCCGAATGAAATTGACAACCTGGGCATTACCAAAGAGAGGTGTGTGTGTGTGTTTCCATGTCCTGTTATTGCCTTTGTGTTTGTGTGTAATTGTGTGCAACTCTACTGAGTAATGGACTGTATGTACTGTGTGTGTTGTACCCTTTGTGTGGTGATGGGTGTGGGTGTTGGGGGAGGGAGTAGACACCGTGGTGATGGGTGTTGGGGAAGGGAGTAGATGTGATAGTGTTGGGGGAGGGAGTAGACACCGTGGTGATGGGTGTTGGGGAAGGGAGTAGACACAGTGGTGATGGGTGTGGGTGTTGGGGGAGGGAGTAGACACCGTGGTGATGGGTGTGGGTGTTGGGGGAGGGAGTAGACACCGTGGTGATGGGTGTTGGGGGAGGGAGTAGACACCGTGGTGATGGGTGTTGGGGGAGGGAGTAGACACCGTGGTGATGGGTGTTGGGGAAGGGAGTAGACACCGTGGTGATGGGTGTGGGTGTTGGGGGAGGGAGTAGACACCGTGGTGATGGGTGTTGGGGGAGGGAGTAGACACCGTGGTGATGGGTGTTGGGGAAGGGAGTAGACACCGTGGTGATGGGTGTGGGTGTTGGGGGAGGGAGTAGACACCGTGGTGATGGGTGTTGGGGGAGGGAGTAGACACCGTGGTGATGGGTGTTGGGGAAGGGAGTAGACACCATGGTGATGGGTGTTGGGGGAGGGAGTAGACACCATGGTGATGGGTGTGGGTGTTGGGGGAGGGAGTAGACACCGTGGTGATGGGTGTGGGTGTTGGGGGAGGGAGTAGACACCGTGGTGATGGGTGTGGGTGTTGGGGGAGGGAGTAGACACCGTGGTGATGGGTGTTGGGGGAGGGAGTAGACACCGTGGTGATGGGTGTTGGGGGAGGGAGTAGACACCGTGGTGATGGGTGTTGGGGGAGGGAGTAGACACCATGGTGATGGGTGTTGGGGGAGGGAGTAGACACCATGGTGATGGGTGTTGGGGGAGGGAGTAGACACCGTGGTGATGGGTGTGGGTGTTGGGGGAGGGAGTAGACACCGTGGTGATGGGTGTTGGGGGAGGGAGTAGACACCGTGGTGATGGGTGTTGGGGGAGGGAGTAGACACCGTGGTGATGGGTGTGGGTGTTGGGGGAGGGAGTAGACACCGTGGTGATGGGTGTTGGGGGAGGGAGTAGACACCGTGGTGATGGGTGTGGGTGTTGGGGGAGGGAGTAGACACAGTGGTGATGGCTGTGGGTGTTGGGGGAGGGAGTAGACACCGTGGGGGAGGGAGTAGACACTGTGGTGATGGCTGTGGGTGTTGGGGGAGGGAGTAGACACCGTGGTGATGGGTGTTGGGGGAGGGAGTAGACACCGTGGTGATGGGTGTTGGGGGAGGGAGTAGACACCGTGGTGATGGGTGTTGGGGGAGGGAGTAGATGTGATAGTGTTGGGGGAGGGAGTAGACACAGTGGTGATGGGTGTGGGTGTTGGGGGAGGGAGTAGATGTGATAGTGTTGGGGGAGGGAGTAGACACCGTGGTGATGGGTGTTGGGGGAGGGAGTAGACACAGTGGTGATGGGTGTGGGTGTTGGGGGAGGGAGTAGACACCGTGGTGATGGGTGTTGGGGGAGGGAGTAGACACAGTGGTGATGGGTGTTGGGGGAGGGAGTAGACACCGTGGTGATGGGTGTTGGGGGAGGGAGTAGACACCGTGGTGATGGGTGTGGGTGTTGGGGGAGGGAGTAGATGTGATAGTGTTGGGGGAGGGAGTAGACACAGTGGTGATGGGTGTGGGTGTTGGGGGAGGGAGTAGACACCGTGGTGATGGGTGTGGGTGTTGGGGGAGGGAGTAGACACAGTGGTGATGGGTGTTGGGGGAGGGAGTAGACACCGTGGTGATGGGTGTTGGGGGAGGGAGTAGACACAGTGGTGATGGGTGTGGGTGTTGGGGGAGGGAGTAGACACCGTGGTGATGGGTGTTGGGGGAGGGAGTAGACACCGTGGTGATGGGTGTTGGGGGAGGGAGTAGACACCGTGGTGATGGGTGTGGGTGTTGGGGGAGGGAGTAGACACAGTGGTGATGGGTGTTGGGGGAGGGAGTAGACACCGTGGTGATGGGTGTGGGTGTTGGGGGAGGGAGTAGACACCGGGGTGATGGCTGTGGGTGTTGGGGGAGGGAGTAGACACCGGGGTGATGGCTGTGGGTGTTGGGGGAGGGAGTAGAATCATCCTTAGTGAAGTGTCCCTGACCTCCCCACCCACTGACCCATAGTATTGGTAATAATGTGTGTGTGTGTGTGTGTCTCTCCTCGAAGACATTGATGGGTCTGGGACAGTGGTCGCCCCAAGGCTACAGACACCTAAATGGGTGAATGGGGCTGTTAATTGAGTGATGGTGTTAATAACATGTATGACGTCTTTAGAGCTCATAATATGACTCTATAAATTAAATAACGATTTTTAAGCCTCGAGACAATTGAGACATGGATTGTGTATGTGTGCCATTCAGAGGGTGAATGGGCAAGACAAAAGAGTCAAAGTGCCTTTGAACGGGGTATGGTGGTAGGTGCCAGGCGCACCGGTTTGAGTGTGTCAAGAACTGCAACGCTGCTGGGTTTTTCATGCTCAACAGTTTCCCATGTGTATCAAGAATGGTCCATCACCCAAAGGACATCCAGCCAACTTGACACAACTGTCGGAAGCATTGGAATCATCATGGACCAGCATCTCTGTGGAAAGCTTTCGACACCTTGTAGAGTCCATGCCCCGACGAGTTGAGGGCAAAAAAGGGGGGGGACGACTCAATATTAGGAAGGTGTCCTTAATGTTTGTGCCCTATAAAATGTACAAAAGGACTATCTATAAAGTGTGTATAAAAGCTTTATGAATGGTTTACAAAGGCGTTATAGTGTTCTAAAGGCCTAGTGCTGAGCGATTAGTTATTTTTGAAGTCGTTTCGGTTCGATTATTTAAAAATAATCACGATTTTCAATTTCGGTTTCGATAATTTTATTAAACATTAAATTCGCTATGCATTATGTGTGTTGAATGCTGGCTCTCGCTCTGGTAGCCCTCGCTCTGGCTATCATTAGTTGTTGATCTTGTTAATGGGCATAACTGAGGGAGAGAGAGAGCCTACCTTTTCATGGTTGTTTGATCAATAGGACTGTAAAGTTCCCAAATGTTAGAGGACTCCTGTGATATTTACACAAACAAAAATATAAATGCAACATGCAACAATTTCAAAGATTTTACTGAGTTACAGTTCATATAAGAAAAATCTGTCTATTGAAATAAATAAATTAGGCCCTAATTTTTGGAATTCACATGATTGGGAATACAGAGATACATCTGTTGATCACAGATACCTTAAAAACAAAGTAGAGACGTGGATCAGAAAACAGTCAGTCAGTATCTGGTGTGACCATTTGCCTCATGCAGCGCGACACATCTCCTTTGCATAGAATTGATCAGGAATTGTTGTCCCACTCCTGTGCGAAGTTACTGGATTATGGCGGGAACTGGAACAAGCTGTCATACACGTCGATACAGAGCATCCCAAACAAGCTCAATGGGTGACATCTGGTGAGTATGCAGGCCATGGAAGAACTGGGACATTTTCAGCTTCCAGGAATTGTGTCTGCCATCTGCCCCGTACAGTGGAAACCGGGTTTAATCTGTGACGAGCACACTTTTCCAATGTGCCAGTTGCCATCGAAGGTGAGCATTTGCCCACTGAAGTCAGTTACGACGCCGAGCTGCAGTCAGGTCAAGACCCTGGTGAGGATGACGAGCACGCAGATGAGCTTCCCTGAGACGGTTTCTGACAGTTTGTACAGAAATGATTTGGTTGTGCAAACCAACAGTTTCATCAGCTGTGTTTAAATCTATAATCTCCTAATCCTTGCCTCCTCTCTGTGGCCAGCACATGTGTGTGTCCAGACAGAATGGGCCAAATCAATATCACTGAGTTGAGAATGCTAATCCAGGGTTTCCCAAACTCGGTCCTGCAGGTGAAAAAGCTGAAAGTGGAGGTTCTGGGCTGGCATGGTTACACGTGGTTTGCAGTTGTGATGCTGGTTGGACGTACCGCCAAATTCTCTAAAACGACATTGGAGGCAGTTTATGGTAGTGGCCTTTTTAGTGGCCTATTATTGTCCCAGCACAAGGTGCACCTGTGTAATGAACATGCTGTTTAATCAGCTTCTTTATATGTCACACCTGTCAGGTGGATGGATTATCTGGACAAAGGAGAAATGCTCACTAACAGGGATGTAATCAAATTTGTGGACAATTTTAGAGAAATAAGCTTTTTTGTGCGTGAACAATTTCTGGGATCTTTTATTTCAGCTAATGAAACATGGGACCAACACTTTACATGTTGCGTTTTATATTTTTGTTCAGTGTACATATTTGCAGAAATCCATTCAGGTGTATTTTGTGGCTTTTGGCGAATGCTTTCTAATGATCTAAAGTCGTGCTGTTGCTACTGCCTGTAAACACACAGTCCAGGTCAAAGTGAATGATGGCAGGCCCATGTGGCAAATGGCTTGTTTGCAAAAAGGCCTACGGTAGCTCTGATTGGCTATGGCACACCGGTCTGCATAGACTCCGGTCCTGGACAAGACAGATGTTTTCATTAGGTTTTATTAACTGCAGTGTCTATATTAATTGTCCAACCAACGGCCTCTTTCCCAATCTATATTGATATAGAATTTTCACAAATGCCTTACTGTACATCATTACCAAACATTCTAAACATTTATGAGAATGTGAAAATGACTATATTTAAGCGCTCGCTTGTCAGAAAATGTAAAAAAAAGGTGTCATATTCTACCTGGGGGTGTATATGAACAGATTTTAATAAGATTTCATGTTGCTAAAACGCTGTCAGTTCCGCTTTAATGACTGTCATATCTGTAGGAAAAGCATGCAGAGAAACAAGCAGGTGTCCATGGGGTGCAAGAAGTTCAACATGGACCCCAAGAAGGTGAAACCCAATCGTAAACCAGCCTCTATCCCCCACTCTGTGCTGTGATTGGTGCTGTGGTTCTGTGTTCTGATTGGCTGTGTGTACCATCAATCAGGGGATCCGGTTTTTGATTGACAGCGGTCTGCTGAAGAACACCAGCGACGTCATTGCCCAGTTCCTCTATAAAGGGGAGGGGCTAAACAAGACTGCCATCGGAGACTATCTGGGGGAGAGGTGAGAAACGTGTGTGTGTGTGTGTGTGAGCGGGGAGGGGGGGGGGGTTGGGAAACCCTGGGTTAATGCATTCTCAACTCAGTGATATTGATTTGACCCATTCTGTCTGGGGACACACATGTGCTGGCCACAGAGAGGAGGCAAGGATTAGGAGTTTATAGATTTAATCTATTAGATTATATTTGGGTATGTTTCTGGTTGCAGAGCTGTTCTCTGATAAATCTCCTTAACTAACCTGGGTCCTGTTCAGTTGGCAAGAAACATTCTGATATGGAATGAAACACGAAGAAACTGCGTGAACTTGTCCAATAAGAAACACTACTTTTCAGTTTCAAAACATTTAGCTACAGTATTCCCTACTGAACGCGACCCTGATCTATTTGCTTTTATGGCTATACACCTAAATACTGTTTGTCTGTATGTGTTTCTGTAGAGAGGATTTCAATCTTGAGGTTCTACAAGCCTTTGTGGAGCTGCATGAGTTTAATGACCTTAACCTGGTCCAGGCCCTCAGGTAACACACACACACACACATATATATATATATATATATATATATATATATATATATATATATATATATATATATATAAATATATACACCACCGTTCAAAAGTTTGGGGTCACTTAGAAATGTCCTTGTTTTCGAAAGAAAAGCAAATTTTTTGTTCATTAAAATAACATCAAATTGATCAGAAATACAGTGTAGACATTGTTAATGTTGTAAATGGCTATTGTAGCTGGAAACGGCTGATTTTTTTATGGAATATCTACATAGGCGTACAGAGGCCCATTATCAGCAACCATCGGTCCTGTGGCACGTTGTGTTTGCTAATCCAAGTTTATCATTTTAAAAGGCTAATTGATCATTAGAAAACCCTTTTGCAATTATGTTAGCACAGCTGAAAACTGTTGTGCTGATTTTAAAGAAGCAATAAAACTGGCCTTCTTGAGACTAGTTGAGTATCTGGAGCATCAGCAATTGTGGGTTCGATTACAGGCTCAAAATGGCCAGAAACAAATAACTTTCTTCTGAAACTCGTCATTCTATTCTTGTTCTGAGAAATGAAGGCTATTCCATGCAAGAAATTGCCAAGAAACTGAAGATTTCGTACAACGCTGTGTACTACTCCCTTCACAGAACAGCGCAAACTGGCTCTAACCAGAATAGAAAGAGGAGTGGGAGGCCCCGGTGCATAACTGAGCAAGTGCACAAATACATTAGTGTCTAGTTTGAGAAACAGACACCTCACAGGTCCTCAACTGGCAGCTTCATTAAATAGTATCTGCAAAACACCAGTCTCAACGTCAACAGTGAAGAGGCGACTCCGGGATGCTGACCTTCTAGGCAGAGTTGTAAAGAAAAAGCCATATCTCAGACTGCCCATCTTAATCTTTTATTTTTATTGGCCAGTCTGAGAAATTGCTTTTTCTTTGCAACTCTGCCTAGAAGGTCAGCATCCCGGAGTCGCCTCTTCACTGTTGACGTTGACACTGGTATTTTGCAGGTACTATTTAATGAAGCTGCCAGTTGAGGACCTGTGAGGTGTCTTTTTCTCAAACTAGACACTAATATATTTGTGCTCTTGCTCAGTTGTGCACCGGGGCCTCCCACTCCTCTTTCTATTCTGGTTAGAGCCAGTTTGTGCTGTTCTGTGAAGGGAATATATACAGTGGGGGAAAAAAGTATTTAGTCAGCCACCAATTGTGCAAGTTCTCCCACTTAAAAAGATGAGAGGCCTGTAATTTTCATCATAGCTACACGTCAACTATGACAGACAAATTGAGATTTTTTTTTCCAGAAAATCACATTGTAGAATTTTTAATGAATTTATTTGCAAATTATGGTGGAAAATAAGTATTTGGTCACCTACAAACAAGCAAGATTTCTGGCTCTCACAGACCTGTAACTTCTTCTTTAAGAGGCTCCTCTGTCCTCCACTCGTTACCTGTATTAATGGCACCTGTTTGAACTTGTTATCAGTATAAAAGACACCTGTCCACAACCTCAAACAGTCACACTCCAAACTCCACTATGGCCAAGACCAAAGAGCTGTCAAAGGACACCAGAAACAAAATTGTAGACCTGCACCAGGCTGGGAAGACTGAATCTGCAATAGGTAAGCAGTTTGGTTTGAAGAAATCAACTGTGGGAGCAATTATTAGGAAATGGAAGACATACAAGACCACTGATAATCTCCCTCGATCTGGGGCTCCACGCAAGATCTCACCCCGTGGGATCAAAATGATCACAAGAACGGTGAGCAAAAATCCCAGAACCACACGGAGGGACCTAGTGAATGACTTGCAGAGAGCTGGGACCAAAGTAACAAAGCCTACCATCAGTAACACACTACGCTGCCAGGGACTCAAATCCTGCAGTGCCAGACGTGTCCCCCTGCTTAAGCCAGTACATATCCAGGCCCGTCTGAAGTTTGCTAGAGTGCATTTGGATGATCCAGAAGAGGATTGGGAGAATGTCATACGGTCAGATGAAACCAAAATAGAACGTTTTGGTAAAAACTCAACTCGTCGTGTTTGGAGGACAAAGAATGCTGAGTTGCATCCAAAGAACACCATACCTACTGTGAAGCATGGGGGTGGAAACATCATGCTTTGGGGCTGTTTTTCTGCAAAGTGACCAGGACGACTGATCCGTGTAAAGGAAAGAATGAATGGGGCCATGTATCGTGAGATTTTGAGTGAAAACATCCTTCCATCAGCAAGGGCATTGAAGATGAAACGTGGCTGGGTCTTTCAGCATGACAATGATCCCAAACACACCGCCCGGGCAACGAAGGAGTGGCTTCGTAAGAAGCATTTCAAGGTCCTGGAGTGGCCTAGCCAGTCTCGAGATCTCAACCCCATAGAAAATCTTTGGAGGGAGTTGAAAATCCGTGTTGCCCAGCGACAGCCCCAAAACGTCACTGCTCTAGAGGAGATCTGCATGGAGGAATGGGCCAAAATACCAGCAACAGTGTGTGAAAACCTTGTGAAGACTTACAGAAAACGTTTGACCTGTGTCATTGCCAACAAAGGGTATATAACAAAGTATTGAGAAACTTTTGTTATTGACCAAATACTTATTTTCCACCATAATTTGCAAATAAATTCATAAAAAATCCTACAATGTGATTTTCTGGATTTTCTTCTCTCATTTTGTCTGTCATAGTTGACGTGTACCTATGATGAAAATTACAGGCCTCTCTCATCTTTTTAAGTGGGAGAACTTGCACAATTAGTGGCTGACTAAATACTTTTTTCCCCCACTATATATATATATATACACACACACACACACAGTCTTGTACAGCTAACCTTGTGGGGACACGCAATTCAGTCCCATTCAAAATCCTATTTTCCCTAACCCTAACCCGTACTCTTACCCTAACCTTAACCCAAAAACCTAACCCTAGCTCCTAACCCTAACACTAAAACTAACCCTAGCTCCTAACCTTAACCCTAACCCTAACCCCCCTAGAAATAGCATTTGACCTTGTGGGGACCAACAAAATGTCCCCAGTTCGTCACATTTTTGTTTGTTTACTATTCTTGTGGGGACTTCTGGTCCACACACACACACACACTTACCACACACAACCACACACTCTTATGTTTGCGTGTCCTCTCCCCCAGGCAGTTCCTGTGGAGTTTCCGGTTGCCAGGTGAAGCCCAGAAGATCGACCGCATGATGGAGGCGTTCGCCCAGCGATACTGTCACTGTAACCCTGGAGTCTTCCAGCACAGCGGTATAGAAAGGCCACCACACACACACACGCACGTACGCACGCACGCTCACACTCACACTGACCTTCCCGTCCCTCTCTGTGTTCCAGATACGTGTTATGTGTTGTCGTTTGCTGTGATCATGCTGAACACCAGTCTCCATAACCCCAATGTGAAGGACAAACCCTCCCACCAGAGATTCACTGCCATGAACAGAGGAATCAACGATGGCGGAGACTTACCTGAGGACCTACTCAGGGTAATTATCGCTCTGTATCTCTCCATCTCCCCCCATCACTCTCTCCATCCCTCTATCCTTCTACCAAGCTCTCTCTCTCTCTCTCTCTCTCTCTCTCTCTCTCTCTCTCCCTTTTCCTTTTTCTATGCCTGTTTCTTCGTCCCTCCATCTATAGTATACTAGGATCGGCTGAGCACCTGAGCCCTATACTACGTACGTGGTTTGAGGAGTTAGCGAGGTAACTTTGGTCAGTTCTGAGTTCAACTCGGGATAACCAGTACCATGAAAGTGGCTCACCTTTTAGCCAGGTCAATTTCTATGGCAACGAATCCTTCAGAACTAACCTGCTCCCAAGCGGGCTAACTCATGGCTAACTTAATTTATGCTGAATGAAGTGTGTGTGCTGCGAGTTGAGGACCAATGAAATCAGATTCCCTCCCTCTCGCAAAGATTGCATCATCATCCCCTTCATTTGAATATGTTATTAATTAAATGTTTTTTTGTGTGTTAAAAAATAGTAATGTTAAAATGCCTGTCACATTACACATTTAGTAATGACAGAATGCATTTGAAACTTCAGGCACAGTAAAAACTTGTTCATAACTTAAAGACATCCGATACATTGGCGACTAAGAAAGTATTTTTTAAACCTCCCGCTTTGGGCTGGATGTGTCAATGTGTGGTTCATCCATGCGTCATCTATTAGCAGAATTACTGTCTTACCCCAATTAGCCACGAAATCCCTAGTTTGAAAGTGACTGTTTTCTTGAAGCTGTGCCGTACCATTTTCCCTACATTTCCCCCCACGTGGGCTGGCCCCCTAGCAATTAGAGTTCTAGCCAATGAGCTTCAGCCCCTCACATTTTCGGAGACCACTTTTGGTGCTACTTACAGAACTACTGGCTAAAAAGTATACAAAAGTACCGGAGAATCTCTTTTAATAATTTTATTTCATAAAAAAAGGTGCTCATGATAAGCACACCAAAGACAGCATTAACGGTACGTAATAAAAGAAAGACTGCACTTCAACAAGCCTATTTCACACCATAGCCTGCTAAATTTGCTAGATAACTTTTCTTTCATTTTGATTTTGGCACAAATGAAAATGTGACACTGACTCACCCATTGATTGATGTTTCAGCATTATCTCAATGAGAGTTTAGCGTTCCACTAGCCACGTGAGACATGCATGCACAGTTACAAGCCTGCTAGAGTTAGCGGCAGGTGGACGAGCAATATCCAACGTCGTAGTACGGATGAAGCCTGAGCTGAAATGTGAAGCTGGTTAGCTTTAGAAAACCCTGAGTAGATCTAGCTTCAATTGTAGTATACCACCATCCTGTGTTTGCATCAAACGTCTAATGATGTCTCTCTTGCTCTTTCTCTTGTTGTCTCTCTCTCTCTCTCTCTCTCTGTCTCTGTCTCTGTTTCTGTCTGTCTCTCTCTCTCTGTCTCTCTCTCTCTCTCTCTCTCTCTGTCTCTGTCTCTGTCTCTGTCTCTGTCTGTCTCTCTCCCTCTCTCTCTCTGTCTCTCTCTCTCTCTCTCTCTCTCTCTCTCTCTCTCTCTCTCTCTCTCTCTCTCTCTCTCTCTCTCTCTCCTTCTTTCCTTCCATTCCTTTCTCTCTCTGTAGAACCTGTATGAGAGTATAAAGAATGAACCCTTTAAGATCCCAGAGGATGATGGGAACGACCTCACACACACTTTTTTCAACCCCGACCGGGAGGGCTGGCTGCTCAAACTAGGTGAGAGTCAATTTAGCAGTTTACAGTAAATCCAGTAGAGAACAGGACAGCCAGTTTTATTGATGCTGCAACTGCTCCCCCTGGTGGACAGATACATACCTACACTCTCCAGTTTGGTCTTCTCAGTCATACATACTGAACCAAAATATAAATGCAACATGTAAAGTGTTGGTCCCATGTTTCAAGAGCTGAAATAAAAAATCCCAGAAATGTTCCATATGCACAAAAAGCTTATTTCTCTAAAATGTTGTGCACAAATTTGCTTATATCCCTGTTAGTGAGCATTTCTCCTTTGCCAAGATAATCCATCCACTTGACATATGTGGCATATCAAGAAGCTGATTAAACAGCATGATCATTACACAGGTGCACCTTGTGCTGGAGACAATAAAAGGCCGCTGTAAAATGTGCAGTTTTGTCACACAACACAATGCCACAGATGTCTCAAGTTTTGAGGGAGCGTGCAATTGGCATGCTGACTGCAGGAATGTCCACCAGAGCTGTTGCCAGAGAATGTAATGTTATTTCTCTATCATAAGCCGCCTCCAACGTCATTTTAGAGAATTTGGCAGTACGTCCAACCAGCCTCACAACTGCAGACCAAGTGTAACCACGCCAGCCCAGGACCTCCACATCCGGCTTCTTCACCTGCACGATTGTCTGAGACCAGCCACCCGGACAGCTGATGAAACTGAGGAATATTTCTGTTTGTAATAAAGCCCTTTTTGCTGGGCCTGGCTCCCCAGTGGGTGGGCCTATGCCCTCCCAGGTCCACCCAGGGCTGCGCCCCTGCCCAGTCATGTGAAATCCATAGATTAGGGCCTAATACATTTATTTAAATTGACTGATTTCATTATATGAACTGTAACTCAGTAAAATTGTTGAAATTGTTGCATGTTGCGTTTCTATTTTTGTTCAGTATAGAATATAGCCTAATTATGGTATAAAATGAGTAAAATGATTTATGGCTTAATGTAGTTTCTTTTGTCTTTTTTCTTCATTTGTTTTGTTTGGGTGATTTTGGTCTCCAGGAGGTATGTAATATATGTCTGGATTGGAAGCTTTACCCTCCCCAGCGTGTATGTCCTTGGCTTCATGGCGCTGCTTCCCTAAACTCTGCCATACTACCCACCGCTCTGTCCAATTAAAACCTACTGTTAACTATGATTTCATTATAAAGAATGAAATGGTGTTTAATTGTTGGCAAGATGCTATTTTATCTGCTCTGTTTTGCTCATGCTGTGAGGTCTAAGGGTATCAACCTCTAAACGCAAACAACCTTTAAACCTAACCCTACCATCCAATCAACATCTCATCTAATGCATTGCGTTCATGGTCGACTTTGTTGCCGTCATGATGTGCCTTCTGAGAAGCATGATTGCATTAAAGATGACCTGGAACACGCCCATATGCTCCTGCCTGGTACTGGCTAATGTCTGTGCTACCGTCTGTCTGGAGTGTCTAGGGGCAACTTTAATCTGTGCATTTAGCTTCTTCTAACCCTGTGATCTTATGAATCCTGATTTAACTCTGACCTTTAACCCCCTCAGGAGGGCGTGTGAAGACGTGGAAGAGACGATGGTTCATCCTCACAGACAACTGCCTGTACTACTTTGAGTACACTACTGTGAGTTGCTCTTTCTCTCTTTCTATTCCTCGCTCTTTTTCTGTCATGCTTTTTCTCCATTGCTTTCAATATACCAATTATGAGCTGTAACCTTCTCTACTCTCCCCCTCTCCCTCCAGGATAAGGAGCCTAGGGGTATCATCCCTCTGGAGAATCTTAGTATTAGAGAGGTGGACGACTCTAAGAAACCAGTAAGTTACTCTCTCTCTCTCTCTCTCTCTGTCTCTCTCTCTCTCTCTCTCTCCACCCCTCTCTCTCTCTCTCTTTCTCTCTCTCTCTATCTGTCTCTCTCTCTCCCCCTCTCTCTCTCTCTCTCCGTCTCTCTCTCTCTCTCTCTCTCTCTCTTTCTCTTTTCCTGTGCTCTTTCTCCTGCCAGTTTCATTTTAGAAGCCCCTGAGTCACACCTCTCTCTCTCTCTCTCTCCCCCATTCTCTCTTTCTCTCGCTCTCTCTCAGAACTGTTTTGAGCTGTTCATCCCGGACCACAAGGATCAGGTGATCAAGGCGTGTAAGACCGAGGCGGACGGACGCGTTGTCCAGGGCAACCACACCTTCTATCGAATCTCCGCCCCCACAGCCGAGGAGAAGGAGGAATGGATCACCAGCATCAAGTGAGATCTTGGCTGTCCCAATAACCTCTCCGTCTTTCTGAAGTGTACACACATTCACTACTCCCCACAAATGTAAAAGCATTGGATTGGTGTAGGGCAAGGGGGACTTATACCAGTCATTTCCTTTCATATCCATGAAGGAAAGTGAACAAGTGCACACTTTGGGAGAAAGGAGAGATTTTTGGGACACAACCCTTATCTCTTACTTCCGTCATGTCCTATCCTTGAAATGTACAATCCTGCTCTAGTCCCAAGCCAAATGTGAAATCAATATTGCTCTTCCCTCTCTCCCCTGTAGAAAAGCAATCAGCAGGGACCCCTTCTACGAGATGCTGGCAGCCCGGAAGAAGAAGGTGTCGGCTCTGACTAGCCTGTAGGAAAGACCCATGCTCCAGCACTTCAGCAGGAGAAGCAGGCCTCACTCTACTCTATAGCCCAGTGTCTATGGACAATGGACCTGAACTAAAGGACCCATGGAACTGTGTACATAAGAAAGCAGTCTGAAAGGTGGAAGCTGTCATCATATTGATTACATGTTGCTTTCTTCAGATTCACAAACACTGGAGGGGAAGGATTTTGAAGGGGCACGGGTTTGGGATGGAGATCAGGATGCAGAGAGGATTGGACCTCCTCCTTCAGCGCCCTCTACAGGAAGTTACATAATGCAATATTTTGCTTTGGGATAAAATGAACAGAGGAAGGCGACATTAACCTCTTTTTACACAAACCTCTTCTTCTCATAGTGCTGTCGTTACTACAGAGCATAATCTCTTTCTGAATGGTTCCCATAACGAACCACCACTGTTTCCTCTCTCTCTCTCTCTCTCTCTCTCTCTCTCTCTCTCTCTCTCGCTGTCTCTCTCTCTCTCACTGTGTTTCTCTCTCTCTCTCACTGTCTCTCTCTCTCTCGCACTGTCTCTCTCTCTCTCGCTGTCTCTCGCTCTCTCTCTCACTGTCTCGCTCTCACTCTCTCTCTCTCATCGTCTCTCTCTCTCACTGTCTCTCTCTCACTGTCTCTCTCTCACTGTCTCTCTCTCTCTCTCTCTCTCTCTCTCTCTCTCTCTCTCTTTCTCACCCCTTATGATACTAGATGATACTTTGTTGTTTGTTTCCGTGTTTGTTAAATGTTTCCGGGTCATTGGGCTGTGTCAGTGATCCAGGGGTGAGATATGGGAGCTGAGTCAGCTCAATCGTTTAAAAAAAATGTTGTTTGTTTTGATACCTCTGTTACTACAACTGCACAGCCATGTGGAAGAAGGAGGCATGGAGGGAGGGGGATAAATAAATGAAGAAGAAGAGAGGGAAACATAAAGGATCGTAATATATCACTTTGCTCAGGTTGAAATATTCAGTGTCTTATTCTGATACTGTGACAAAAGTACTTTTGCAGAAGCAGCAGTAAGTTTGCAGGGAAGGATTCTTTTTTATTAAGACCTTATTACAGTGTTATTATACAGTTGTATGCTGTCTGTTACAAATGTGTTATCAGAGAGATGCATTTCTGTCATCAATGTGCCCTTTGGAGGGCTGTGTTTTTGTTTTTCATTGGCAGATAAATTAATCAGCAATTATTAAATGTAAATCAAGCTTGAATTAGATTCGTTTATTTATCAATAATGCATATAATTTATTGTAAAGTTTTGTTTTGTATCATAAAGGTTTGTGCTTGTTTATGTCATCATATTTTGGTTTATTTGATTTCAGATTATCAGAAATAAATCTCATGCTAGTCTCATATTTGCTTTCTTTGTTTAATATTTGACTTGACAGGTGAAGTTAACACAGAACTTTAGAGATTTTGCCATTGGGTTTAACCACACTAGACACAAATAGAGACAGCCATAGGAGACACAAATAGAGACAGCCATAGAGATCCACCTAATACTATGGACACAGCAGTGATATGGTCCACATTCCATAGCTCGAGCCTTTAGCGCTGATTGACAGTCCGAACAAAAACCGTTAGGAATGGGTGAACATTCTGAGCACGAGGAATGTATTTCAAATTTGATTTCCAACGTTTTGTCAGTTGAAGTTTAGTAGTTTAGCTAGCTAGCTAACGTTAGCTGGTAAGATTGACATACACTGAACATTTAGGAATAGCTAGCTAACGTAGCTAGTTAACGGTAGCTAGCAAATAGCTGACGGTGGCTGTCAAAAATCTGTAGGATAACATGGAGGGAGAAGATAAGAGGATTGCATTTTTACAGAACGTGACTTTAAAGACACTAAAGTTGAAGCCGGACAAATGGCAGAAGTTTTTTGCTGGGGAGGAAACCCGAACTTTGATCGGCAACTTCATTGAAAAATCCGACATCAATAGCCTTGTTATTTCTCTAAATGCTGCATCCCAACTTGTTTGCAGCCTTGAGTTTCCGCAAACAATTAAAAACAAAGCTGTATATTTTATCAAGAAGGATAAAGAGGTTATTACAAAAGACAATATAAAGAATGTATTTATTGGAGACGTCGCGAATTCCCCAGTGGACGCTACAATCGGCGCAATTGAGGGGGTGAGTAATGTTAGGCCAGGCCGCCTAGCTAGGCAAATGTCAACTACAGTCCACAAGCCAATGCTTGACTTGGACTGAAATAGGTGCCGGTACTGTTTATATTTAGGTGCAGGAGCTCCACAATACTTTTGAGCTAATATTCTAGCTACAAGAGGAACAGCAGCTCAAGCAGTAGTTAGAACATTTGAGGTGCTGGTACTCGGCTGCAGTGAGCGCCTACCCAAGTCAAGCACTGGTTGTAGCTATTGATAAATTAAACGGTCGCTCATAAATTAAACAAGTGTTTCTCTAGATTGCTTACCCTCTACACACCAACAAAGACAACACCAGATGCTGGCCCAGGGTGGTTTCAGATGATGTGTCTCGCCATGCACACAAACTGAAGAATGAAGTGTTCGTCGTTGGAGGTCAAATCAAAGGCAGAACATTCCTGCCATTACCAGCAAACGCAGATGCTCTTGGAGATTCAGAATGCACCTACCGGTATTAGACTGTCACCTCCCCTAAAGACTCAAATCGCATAAAACATTGACCGTTGAAAATAAACAGTGCATTATCTCCTTTCCCCCAATGCAGGCTCTCTCATTCCATTGACAGTAAGTTGATGCATGCCTTTGAGACGGTGATAATCGACTGGACTCACCAGGTGACAGAGGTTCTTAGTAAAGACTCTGCCCAGCCGATCCTGGACGGTCTGAACCCACTGCCCAGAGTGGAGTTTGATTTCTGGAACAACAGACTCATGAACCTGGAGTGTATTTATGCACAGGTACCCTATTTTACAATATGAAAGATGATATTGTTGTTGTTTGAAACATGTGTCTTTGTGTGCTGTCAGTGCTAGGAGCTGTCCATGGTTCTGATTGGGTTAGTCCAACAATGGGTGGTGCTGAATGGACAGCGAAAGGGGACCTGCATTAGCTAACTAAGGCCTGGATTCAATCAGATCAAGCCTTAACCAAGCCTGATGACTCACACTAAATTATTCCGCTGATCTGTCGTTCTCTACATACTTTAGTCTGAGACTGCCATCATTGAAGTCGTTTGTGATGAGGAGAGGCGTTGAACAAAACAACGTCATAAGCGATTGGATCAGCTCTAACCAATCAGAGTATCAAAGCCAATGACACATTTTCAAACCGCCGCTTTACCCACGTGTGTTCTGGCTCTGGCCCAACCCATTATTTTCTGGACCAATCAGATGGCCCCGAATGTGCTCGCATTTGGTGAAGGGTTGGGTAGGTACTCAGATCGAGACTCATTGTGGAGAAGAAACTAACATCCGTGGGTGTAGCGTAGTGTTTGGCCGGAGCAAGGAGTCTGGATAGCCAGTAATAACCAGTGTTAACCAGCGTTGGCCGACAGCTGCATAGCAGTAGTGGTGCACGACTCCAGGATTTTTGGAGTTGACTCCGACTCCTGTGGTTGGAGTTGAAGGAGTCGACTCTTGCTCGACTCCGACTCCTGTGGTCGGAGTTGAAGGAGTCGACTCTTGCTCGACTACCAAAACATGCTGAAACGGATGCGCACACATGTACACACCACCTCATTATTGCAGAGTCCGACTAGGAAGACAACATTTGCGTTATAGAGGACTGACATGAGCATGATGCTGCCCATTTGCTCATCAACTTAGCCTATAAAATGCCTATTTTGTTTGAATATAGAAGGTGATGTCTAGGAACTAGAATATTTCAGAGATATTTCTGCTGTGCGCAGGATCCCATGGGTGCACTCTACACTGATAAGCCTATTATTTGCCATGTTATAGCCGTATCCAGAGGACGATTCACACAGGATAATGTTTTCCTAATTGCCCCCTGTAATTCTTTATTTTTTTCAATTTAATTGACTCTTATGACAGAAGCCTGGAGGTTTTTATTTTAGGGGTGAAGATATTTCAACATCATGTGTAGACGTTAATAGTCTACACTGATAACTCGTGCTTGGCTGCCAAATGTATAGGTGTCCCCATAATATTTAAATTGATGAAGTGTGATCATAATCATTATTTTAGCGATCCATGGTAGATGTCCTTCCTACTAACAATGCCCCCATCCTGCTGATTTGAGCTGCTGAAGCGCATTTGCACTTGAGATGTGTTTATAGATGAGAAAGTGAACTTGTCATTTCCAAAAACTTTAGCGGGAATGCCCTGCTTTGCGATCTATTGCCTAGGACAGGGCTCTCCAACCCTGTTCATGGAGCGCTACATTCCTGTAGGTTTTCACTCCCACCCTAATCTAGCGCATATGATCCAATAATTAGCTTGTTGATAAGCTGCATCAAGTTAGTTACAACTGGAGTTGGAGCGAAAACCTACAGGAAGGTAACTCTCCAGGAACAGGGTTTGAGAACCCTGACCTAGGACATCAACAGCCAGCCAGGGTTTCATTAAATAAGCTTTAGGCACAATACTTTTTATTGCACATTTAGGCCTAATTAAACTGATGCATTTGGTGATGTTCAACTTCAATTCACTGGCACTATGAAGAATAGCTTAGCCATACTCATTGATAGCCTAATATATACTTTAATATACACTAGCAGTCAAGAGTTTGGACACACCTACTCATTCAAGGGTTTTTCTTTATTTCTTACAATTTTTTACATTGTAGAATAATAGTGAAGACATCAAAACTATGAAATACCACATATGGAATCATGTAGTAACCAAAAAGGTGTTAAACAAATCAAAATATATTTTATATTTGAGATTCTTCAAAGTACCCACCCTTTGCCTTACTGACAGCTTTGCACACTCTTGGCATTCTCTCAACCAGCTTCATGAGGTAGTCATCTAGAATGCATTTCAATTAACAGGTGTGCCTTCTTAAAAGTTAATTTGTGGAATTTATTTCCTTAATGCGTTTGAGCCAATCAGTTGTGTTGTGACAAGGTAGGGGAGGTATACAGAAGATGGCCCTATTTGGTAAAATACCAAGTCCATATTACGGCAAGAACAGCTCAAATAAGCAAAGAGAAACGACTTCAGAGAGAAACTTCACAGAGTTCAAGTAAGAGACACATCTCAACATCAACTGTTCAGAGGGGACTGTGTGAATCAGGCCTTCATGGTCGAATTGCTGCAAAGAAACCACTACTAAAGGACACCAATAATAAGAAGAGACTTGCTTGGGCCAAGAAACACGAGCAATGGACATTAGGCCGGTGGAAATTTGTCCTTTGGTCTGCAGTCCAAATTGGATAAAACATTTTTGGTTCCAACCGCCGTGTCTTTGTGAGACGCGGTGTGGGTGAACAGATGATCTCTGCATGTGTAGTTCCCACCGTAAAGCATGGAGGAGGTGTTATGGTGTGGGGGTGCTTTGCTGGTGACACTGTCTGTGATGTATTTAGAATTCAAGGCACACTTAACCAGCATGGCTACCACAGCATTCTGCAGTGATACGCCATCCCATCTGGTTTGGGCTTAGTTGGACTATCATTTGTTTTTCAACAAGACAATGACCCAACACACCTCCAGGCTGTGTAAGGGCTATTTTACCAAGAAGGAGAATGATGGAGTGCTGCATCAGATGACCTGGCCTCCACAATCCCCCGACCTCAACCCAATTGAGATGGTTTGGGATGAGTCGGACGGCAGAGTGAAGGAAAAGCAGCCAACAAGTGCTAAGCATATGTGGGAACTCCTTCAAGACTGTTGGAAAAGCATTCCAGGTGAAGCTGGTTGAGAGAATGCCAAGAGTGTGCAAAGCTGTCATCAAGGCAAAGGGTGGCTATTTGAAGAATCTCAAATATAAAATATATTTTGATTTGTTTAACACTTTTTTGGTTACTACATGATTCTATATGTGTTATTTCATAGTTTTGATGTCTTCACTATTATTCTACAATGTAGAAAATAGTAAAAAATAAAGAAAAACCCTTGAATGAGTAGGTGTGTCCAAACTTTTGACTGGTACTGTACTTTTAGTCAATTTACGAGGCATTGCAAGACAAGACGTTGCGAGATACAGATTACCAAGATATAGCCTATGTGCACGGTTCCGACTGTGTCTGCCTGCCCCGATCCTCTCTCCCTCGCTGGCTCGCCTGCTCTTTCTCTTTGCAATCAAAAACGATAGTGTGTGTTTCGTCTTCGGTCTGTTGTGTGAAGAATCGCTCAGCCTACTCATTGATAGCCCCCACTTTAGTGAACTTGCGCGAGACATTGCGATAGTTCGACATTGCGATAGCCTATACATCTTTTGATTACCGATGCACGGTTCTGACTGTGCCTGGTGGCTGTCATGCCTACCTATGGCTGTGCCCCTCCCTCTCTCTCCCTCCCTCGCTAGCTTGTGCTTTGCTGGTAAAGATGCAAGAGTTTGTGTTCTCGGATGTAGACTATGGCAAATAGTTTCCTCCATTGCAGAAATACTGAATCTTATGAGTCGAGGAGTCGATTCCGCTGACACCCACAAATGGGAGTCGACAACGGGAGTCGGCGGGCAAGGAGTCGAGGAATTGATTATTTTGGAGTTGACTCCCCACCACTACATAGCAGATGTTTTGGTGGTGTCATTCACTTTCAATGGAAGGAAAGCGAGAGTGGGCGGGGGAACCGTTGAGCGACACGAGCATGGGCGAGGGAGCTGAACAGGGCGGGACTGGGCGGGACTCTCGAAATGTGAAACAACAAAATTGGCTAGTTCAGCTATCTGTCAAGAAATGGGCGGGTTGTAACTTGATCCTACTGCTACGATTGGATAGAGCGAGGCTGTAACTCCGCTCCCTTTCACATCTTCCCATCGCTCATATCACTTGCTGCTCATATCACTTACTGCTGTTTACTGCTACTATGAGAATTAGCTCAATGGTGTAAAGCCATAAATGTGCATAATATTTAACAAGGAGAGCGAGGGGAGGAAAAATTATAAAACAATGACGCACGTTCTGTCTGAATGACTCAAATCTGCCCATAGTTTGAGAAGTGAGAACGCACACACGCACACTGATCTATAGCTTTCATGGTCCATAAACATGCAGGAAGATTCTTAGGTAGCTAAACCTATTGCCAACCTTTATTTAGGCATTTTAAAACACTTTATTCTTTCCCTATTACGACAATCATCTAATCCAACTATCAATTGTCAATTTACAGATACGATTGCGGATGGTTGATTTTGGTCACTGTGTCAATTCATCTAATTCTCAATACTGCACCTTTCTGTTGTAGAATGAGCTAGCTTGCTGCTGCTGATTTTTCCAGCTAGACATTCCTCGGCATTGTGCAGTGCTCGTGGCCCAGGTGGTGAGTGGCGGCTGGCATAGCAGCAGTTTTGCTATGTAGAGGGACTATCGGCAAAGCCGATAGAGAAGGGCCGATTAGGCTCCTTTAAGAGTACATCCTGGGCTAGGTATGAGCTGACATATCGGTGAGCGGCTGCTCTTGTGTGTCACAAACTACTCCCTTCCTTATTATACCTACTGCGTTAGAAGTTCTAAACGGTGCTAGTAGAAATAGCAGGCTGTATCGATGTTAGCAATAATGACTCTCGAATGTCAAACTATTGATGGAGGATTTATGCCTATCAGTCTAATTCGAGTGTTTGAATTTGTAACGCGGCTGCATGAACCTCTAACGCGGCTGCATGGGCTTTGTCGGATTATAGTCTGTGTGGTTTAGTTGTATCCAATGGCAGTGTCTGCGATAAGGTAAGGTAACGCAACGAGCCGCTTGTGGATTTGACAGCTCTAATGCAGTTCCACCTCCGACACCGCCAAAACAACGCTATGCGGATGTCAGTCTGATTGAATGAAGCCCTAACTCGAGCTGCGCTGCAGGTATCAGGAGTGTGAATACCGATAGGTCAACTGGTCATGGTCCTTTCTTTCTTCTGTAGTTGATGGATCCAAAAGTGCGCAAGATGGCAGAAATTGTTGAAAATGCATCAAGTACCTACTGGCCAGCACTGAAGAGTATCTACAAGGATATCAATGAAGGTAAAACAAAGTTTTCACTAACTCAGATTTCTCTCTCTGAACACAAATGGTTGTTGACCTGCATGCATTTTATGTTATGCCACCCTCCTCCACTGTAGGTCGGACGGAAGCACGGGATATTGTGCTTTATCTGAAGCCACTGCAGAAGATACTTGATGAGATTGACCAGTTGGAGTACTCACAGGTGAAAACAGCTTCATGTGTCCATCCTATTAACCTTTTCAACCTTTACTTTACACCTTTTCCCTCTGTCCTATTTGCAGCTGCCAACCTACGTGGGAGCTGTGATGCACACGGTGTGTCTGACCTGGGCTAACTCTGAGCACTACAGCCACCCTGCCAGGATCATTGTCATCCTCCAAGAGATCTGCAACCTCTTCATTGATATGGTACTTGGCAGTGATGTTTTTTTAAAGTGCATGTCTTTTCAATGTCTTTTCAATAACTCCAATCAGAATATACTAGCTCTTACCCCCTAGTCCCCTCCCCTAGACACTTCTCAGACCTAGCCCCTACTACACAAACACATTTCACCTAGACACTGTCAAAGTCAAAATAAAACAGCTACATACATTCATAATTTGAAGACTGTCCTCCTGTGTGCTGCAGACGAGGAACTTCCTGGGTCCAGAGGAGGTGATGAAGGGCCTTATGGGGGAGATCGTCGAGATTCTGGGAAAATTCAGGATGAGCATTGTCACCTTGGTGACCCTCAGAGAGACTTACGACCAGTGCAAAGTTGACATGGACAAATACTTCAAAGTCAGTAGACATTCTTACACTCTCACCTATTTTCCATCACTCAAGACAACATTTAATCAAACCTTCAAGTGTTACAACTCTATGACTAAAGTAAAATATGTTGGTACTGTTGTGTCTTCTAGAATGGAAACTCAAAGAACTGGGATTTCCCTTCACACCTGGTGTTTACCAGGCTGGATGCCTTCCTGCAGCGTCTACAGACCATAGAGGTACACACACACACACACACACACACACACACACACACACACACACACACACACACACACACACACACACACACACACACACACACACACACACACACACACACACACACACACACACACACACACACACACACACACACACACACTAGGCTGACCTGTGTCTGGTAGGAGGTGTATGCGGTGTCAGTGGAGCTGCTAAAGCTGGAGAAGGTGGACATCCAGGGGGTCAGAGGCAGCGCCCTGGGAAACATGGTCTTCAACATCTACGAGGAGTTCCTTAATCTCATCAAGATATTCGCCGAGTGCAAATACGACGCCATTGACACAGGCAACAAGGTAACCAACCTTGGCTCTGGCCGAAAGTAGTGCACTACTAGGGAATATGGTGTAATGTCACATGCTGAGCCAGAGCCAGCTGTGTTGTTCAGAGTTTCTCCTCTTTCCCTCTCACTCAGAGCTTTGATGAGAACTTCAGGAAGTTCCAGGACCAGATCTTAGACTTTGAGAGACGGTTAGGCACCATCCTGTGCCAGGCTTTTGATGACTGTGCCTCCACAGAGTCTGCTGTCAAGGTCAGTCTAATGTAAGGTGTTCTGATACCTAAAGTATGTACAGGAGTGAAAGTCACTCTTCAAAACCTCCTCCCATTTCCTCCTGCATGTAGATGTTGGACATGTTTGGCTTCATCCTGGAGCGCCCTCACATCCAGAACCAGATCTCGTCTAAGTACAAGGAGCTGGTGGAAATGTTCAGCTCAGAGCTGGACCGCACCAAGCTGGTGTACGACGCCCAGATGGCAGCCGTGGAGGCATGTAAAGGCATCCCGCCCATTGCCAAAAACATGCCCCACGTCGCCGGGCAACTCAATTGGGCCCGGGAGGTACAAGACCGCATCCAGATCCCCATGAAGCACTTCAAGGCTATCCACCACCCGTACGTGCTGTAGTATGGTCCATCACTCGTACTCTCGTATACACTACTCTCAGTGTGCTGGTTAACCATGCAAAAAGCATCTGAGACTCCTCACCTTTCACTTTTTTACTATGACTACGCATGTTAAAATGAAATGCATTGAAATGGCCTTGAAGACAGTTGCGGTCAGTGTATAGTGGAGGCTAACAGTCCTGTGTGTTGTGTTGTGTCCAGTTGTATGGACACGGATGAGGCCAGGCTGGTGTTCCAGAAGTATGAAGAGATGATGGAGCTGCTGCACCAGTACTGTGTGAGCGTGTACACAGAGTGGACGTCCCGGGTCGGTACTGACTGCCAGTTCAACCTGGAGCAGCCTCTGCTTCTACGCAACACCAAGAACAATGTCCTCAGTGTCAACTTCAACAAGCAGGTCTGGCTGGGAAACACCCTCCAAATACACACACACACGCACACACACACACACATACACACACACACACACACACAGCCCACACACACACTCTCTCTCCAAACACACACACTTTGTCTTGACACTTTCTATAGACTAAACAGACTACGCAAGAGTTAGCCATATCTCTGTTTGTCTGGTCTGTGGTGTGAGGTTTGAAAGGAGTAACATGTTTATCTCTCTGCAGCTGGTGGCCGTTCTGAGGGAGGTGAAGTATCTGACCATCCAGGGCCAGCAGGACATGCCTCCCAGCGCTGCTGAAGTCTTTGCCCAGAGTGAGACCTTCAGGAAATACGTGGGCAACCTGGACCTCATCGTCTCCTGGTACAACCAGGTACAGGACAGGACACTGGGAGGGGGGGCATAGACAGATGGATGAATACATGTATGTTTGGTTTTTATTCTAAAACTGCAACTGAAGACACAAACTCAATGTAAAAACTTTCTGAGGTGGTATCTGTCATCCACAGATCCTAGCCACAGTCCTGCCAGTGGAGTTTCCACTGCTTGAGGAGGAGCTGAAGGGCATCGATGAGAAACTGGCCCTGGCTGAGAGCACTCTGAGCTGGCACGGGGAAGGTACTGGACTGAAGGGTGATGATCACAACATTACTAGTCATATTCATAACAGGTCATAATTGTCACTTATGTGTGTGCCAGGTGTGTGGGAGTACATCCAGCAGATGAGAGACAACTTGCATGACTTTGAGAGCAGAATCAACAAGGCTAAGACCAACGTGGAGGCCATGCACCTAATCATGGAGGTAAGGACTGTCTATCTGATAGAACACACCCCTGCTTTCCCTTCTGTACCACTGGAGGGGAGGTGTGATGGTTGTATTGTGATGTGACTGACAGGAGTGGTCTGTGAGCCCCATGTTTGAGAGGAAGGACAATAAGGACTCTCTGCTGGACCTGGATGGAAGACAAGCAGCCCTCAACAAGAAGTACACCGCCATCAAAGAGTCTGGCGAGAAACTCCACCAACTGACACAGGTAAAGAAACAACTACTACTTACAGTATGTAACAAACAGTGAATAAGTACACTATGGGAGACTACAGTACACTGAGTGTACAAAACATTAAGAACACCTTCCTAATATTGAGTTGCACCCCCCCTTTTGCCCTCAGAACAGCCTCAGTTCGTCGGGGCATGGACTCTACAAGGTGTCCAAAGCATTCCACAGGGATGCTGGCCCAAGTTGACTTCAATGCTTCCCACAGTTGTGTCAAGTTGGCTGGATGTCCATTGGGTGGTGGACCATTCTTGATACACACGGGAAACTGCTCAGCGTAAAACTCAGCAGCGTTGCAGTTCTTGACACAAATCTGTGTGCCTGGCACCTACTACCATACCCCGTTTAAAGGCATTTAAATATTTTGTCTTGCCCATTCACCCTCTGAATGGCACACATACACAATCCATATCTCAATTGTCTCTAGGCTTAAAAATCCTTCTTTAACCTGTCTCCTCCCCTTCATCTACACTGATTGAAGTGGATTTAACAGGTGACATCAATAAGGGATCATAGCTTTCACCTGGATTCACCTGGTCAGTCTGTCATGGAAAGAGCAGGTGTTCTTAATGTTTTGTACAATCAGTGTATGTGATATGTGTGCCATGCTGAAGAGTCTGTGTATCTGGTGTCTGTAGGAGAATAAGAAGCTGTTTAGAGCAGATGAGAGCAATGACTCGTGGATGGCCTATGTCGACTACATCGATGACAAAGTCCTGGACGGATTCTTTAAAGTCGTCCATGTGTCTCTCGAGTTCCTTGCTAGTAACATGCTCGCCAAGGTATAATTCGTCCCGGAGACAAACCCTCACAGATATCAGTCATGTGTTAAATTCCTTTATGTGCTACTAACTGGTGTGTTGTGTTGACTTGCAGGCGAGTATAAACCCGCTGTTTGAGGTGCGTTTTGAGTTGGATGATGGAGACACGTCGTTCTACCCATCTTTGGTCTATGGCATATCTGATGGCTTCTACGACCTGGTCGAGTGTCTCATCCATGATGTGTACAAAGCTGCTGAACTAGTTCCTCGGATATCAATGACCAACAAAACTTGCTACAAGGTGAGTACATCCCTGTGTGTGAGTGTGTGTGTGTGAGATTGAATGTTACTTGTGTGTGTGTCCCATTTTGAACCATCGTACCCTGTGTAAACTATGGTGTGTGTGTTTGTGTGTTTCTCCCGTGTGTCCCTCCCTTAAGCTGGAGTTGGATGAGATTTCAGAGCTGTCAGACATGCGTGAGAATGTGTTGAACCAGGTGGTTGGGGCCATGAAAGAGGCCCAGGAGTACCGGGACGTGCTCTATAAATACGCCTACCTGTGGCAGGATGACAGGGACGAGTTCATGGAGCAGTTCCTCCTCTATGGCAAAGTTCTTACCCCAGAGGAGATTGAGTTGAACGGAGAGGACAGCGTGCCCAAAAAACCCCCCACGCTCAAAGATTTCAAGGAAGAGGTACAGAAAGAAGTCCCTGGCTGCGTCCCAAATGACACCCTATTCCCATAGGACTCTGGTCAAAAGTAGTGCAGTCTTTAGGGAATAGTGTGCCGTTTGGGATGCACCCCCTAAAACACAGTAGGGACTCTAACAGCCAATGTAGGACACAGGAGGTTGGTGGCACCTTAATTGGGGAGGACGGCTCGTGGTAATGGCTGGAGCGGAATAGGTGGAATGGTATCAAATACATCAAACACATGAGCCGTTCTCCCCTCAGCAGCCTACAATGATGTAGGAGTGTTAGGTTCTCCAGGGTTGGTCCCAGTGAGTTTGCTGTGTGTGTCCCCCTACAGATTGATATGTATGAGAAACTGTACAGGGAGGTGAGCAAATTGGAGCACTTCCAGGTGCTGCAGCACTGGCTCCAGATCGACATCCGTCCCTTCAAACACGCCCTGCTCAACACCATCAAACGTTGGAGCCTCATGTTCAAACAGTTCCTCATAGACCGAGTCACCAACAGGTACAGACCCACAGATACAGAACACTAGTACTGGTGGGTGTTGCGTTAAAGACCTTCAGAATGGGACTCATTGGTTGGATGAAGACTTTCTCCAACTGTTAATTGTCTGCTGCTGTGTGTGTGTGTGTGTGCGCGTCTTTGTCTGCGTGTGTTTGTGTGTGTGTTTGTGTTCCCCAAGCCTGAGGGACCTGGACGGCTTCATCAAGGAGGTGAAGGATGGGCTGACCAAGACGGTGGAGGAAGGGGATTACCAAGGCCTGGTGGGGGTCATGGGTCACCTGATGAGGATGAAAGACAGACAGGCGGCCACAGACACCATGTTCTCCCCTCTCAAGGAAACCATCCAGTTCCTCAAAGACTTTGGAGAGGAGTTGCCTGACGAGGTCCACGCTCAGCTACAGGTAAGCGACACACAGATCTGACTCCAGGTAAAAGTGGCACCTTACTACAGATCTAGGATCACTAGAGATATTGTTTTATAGCTCTCTCAGCAAGGGCAGAACCTCTTTACCGCATGGGTTTCCATTGCTTAATAACAAAACAAGGAGCTGATCTTTATTTAGCCTTTAAACATGAAACAATGTGTCTTGGTTTAGGATCTTCCAGAGCACTGGAATAACGTGAAAAAGATGTCCCTCCAAGTCAAACAGAACTTGGCTCCACTGCAAGCACATGAAGTCAACATCGTCCGAAGGAAATGCCAGCAATTTGAGGTAATTTTTAACACATACAGTGAGGGAAAAAAGTATTTGATCCCCTGCTGATTTTGTACGTTTTCCCACTGACAAAGACATGATCAGTCTATAATTTTAATGGTAGGTTTATTTGAACCGTGAGAGACAGAATAACAACAAAAAAATCCAGAAAAACGCATGTGAAAAATGTTATAAATTGATTTGCATTTTAATGAGGGAAATAAGTATTTGACCCCTCTGCAAAACATGACTTAGTACTTGGTGGCAAAACCCTTGTTGGCAATCACAGAGGTCAGACGTTTCTTGTAGTTGGCCACCAGGTTTGCACACATCTCAGGAGGGATTTTGTCCCACTCCTCTTTGCAGATCTTCTCCAAGTCATTAAGGTTTCGAGGCTGACGTTTGGCAACTCAAACATTCAGCTCCCTCCACAGATTTTCTATGGGATTAAGGTCTGGAGACTGGCTAGGCCACTCCAGGACCTTAATGTGCTTCTTCTTGAGCCACTCCTTTGTTGCCTTGGCCGTGTGTTTTGGGTCATTCTCATGCTGTAATACCCATCCACAACCTATTTTCAATGCCCTGGCTGAGGGAAGGAGGTTCTCACCCAAGATTTGACGGTACATGGCCCCGTCCATCGTCCCTTTGATGCGGTGAAGTTGTCCTGTCCCCTTAGCAGAAAAACACCCCCAAAGCATAATGTTTCCACCTTCATGTTTGACAGTGGGGATGGTGTTCTTGGGGTCATAGGCAGCATTCCTCCTCCTCCAAACACGGCGAGTTAAGTTGATGCCAAAGAACTCGATTTTGGTCTCATCTGACCACAACACTTTCACCCAGTTCTCCTTTGAATCATTCAGATGTTCATTGGCAAACTTCAGACAGCCCTGTATATGTGCTTTCTTGAGCAGGGGGACCTTGCGGGCGCTGCAGGATTTCAGTCCTTCATGGCGTAGTGTGTTACCAATTGTTTTCTTGGTGACTATGGTCCCAGCTGCCTTGAGATCATTGACAAGATCCTCCCGTGTAGTTCTGGGCTGATTCCTCACCGTTCTCATGATCATTGCAACTCCACAAGGTGAGATCTTGCATGGAGCCCCAGGCCGAGGGAGATTGACAGTTATTTTGTGTTTCTTCCATTTGCGAATAATCGCACCAACTGTTGTCACCTTCTCACCAAGCTGCTTGCCGGTTTTGTAGCCCATTCCAGCATTGTGTAGGTCTACAATCTTGTCCCTGACATCCTTGGAGAGCTCTTTGGTCTTGGCCATGGTGGAGAGTTTGGAATCTGATTGATTGATTGCTTCTGTGGACAGGTGTCTTTTATACAGGTAACAAACTGAGATTAGGAGCACTCCCTTTAAGAGTGTGCTCCTAATCTCAGCTCGTTACCTGAATGAAAGACACCTAGGAGCCAGAAATCTTTCTGATTGAGAGGGGGTGAAATACTTATTTCCCTCATTAAAATGCAAATCAATTTATAACAATTTTGACATGCGTTTTTCTGGATTTTTTTGTTGTTATTCTGTCTCTCACTGTTCAAATAAACCTACCATTAAAATTATAGACTGATAATTTCTTTGTCAGTGGGCAAACGTACAAAATCAGCAGGGGATCAAATATTTTTTTCCCTCACTGTAGGTATATGTAGCTACATCTATGTAAATCACATAGAGACGACAGACAAGTAGAGAGATACTGTATGGGCATGGTGTGAAGCTTTGTGTCCTTGCATATCCCCACAGATCAAACAGTATGAGTTTAGAGAGAAGTTCAGACAGCAGCCCTTCTTCCAATTCTCTTTTGAAGACCCACACGGGGCTCTCGATGATGTGAGTAGTTCAAAATCTTTTGTGGATCTAATTTCAACTCTGTGTTGAGTATAAACTCTAAACCTTCCAATCCGGTGTGTAACCACAGATTCAGATGGACATCATGGGCTTGGAGGAAGAGATGGAGGGCCTGTCTGACTCAGCCGGTCTGTTTGAGGTGAATGTTCCCGACTACAAACAGCTCAAAACCTGCCGCAAGGAGATCGTCCTGCTTAAAGAACTCTGGGACATGATCCTGCTGGTAAGACGCCACAGCTCAAAGGCATACTGGTGTTTTGAAAAAAAGCATAACATTATGTGGAGAAAAATCTGGATGCATGCAATAGTGTCACTCTGTTTGATAGATTTGCGATTCATCTTGTATGGAGCTTTCTCTACTCTGGTCTTATGCTGGCCTGTGTCAATGGTTAGATAATCAGTGAGACTGATTCAATAGATTGACAGACAGTGAGTGACAGTGAGTGACAGTGTGCTGGTTGTGGCTGCAGGTGCGCGGGAACATGGATGACTGGAAGACCACCCTGTGGAAGGACATCAACGTGGAGGGGATGGATATGGACACCAAGAAGTACGCCAAGGACATCAAGGGGCTGGACAAGGAGATGAGGGCCTGGGACACCTTTACCGGATTGGACAGCATGGTGAAGAACATGATGACATCACTGCGTGCCGTGGGAGACCTGCAGAACTCGGCCATCAGGGACCGCCA
Organism: Coregonus lavaretus; assembly: GCF_964263955.1. Taxonomy (NCBI): domain Eukaryota; kingdom Metazoa; phylum Chordata; class Actinopteri; order Salmoniformes; family Salmonidae; genus Coregonus; species Coregonus lavaretus. The sequence continues at coordinate 39,397,665 of NC_140012.1, read as the reverse complement.
CTGGCTGCAGCTCATGATGGCCACCAAGGTACAAGTCAGCTTCAGTCAACGGCACCAATGGCTGTGTCCCAAATGGCACCCTATTCCTTTATAGGACTAAATAGGGAGTAGGATGCCATTTGGGATGCACCAATGACTTTGGAAAATACTTCTCTACATTTCCTTATTGCATTCGGGACTGATGATGTGTCATAAGGAGCTGATACCTTATCCTAGAGCTAAGAGCTAGGTTATAAAGCTTTTACTGAACCTGTAATCCATGTCCACCCCAAGGTGAAGTTTGATATGTCTGAGAAGACCACCTTTGAGGACCTGCTGAAGCTCAACCTGCACCAGTTTGAGGACGAGGTGCGCAGCATCGTGGACAAGGCCGTCAAGGAGTCTGGCATGGAGAAGGTGAGGACACATATAGAAACTGTAGTGGTTAGGCTAGTGATTATAGGCTAGTGGTTAGTGATTATTGTGAACAGGCCTTTTAGTCTCTCTCCCCCTGCTAACCCCTGCCCTGTGGTCTCCTCCCTTCCCCTCAGACTCTGGCCGAGCTGGACAGCACGTGGAGCTCCATGGTGTTTGAACACGAGCCTCACGGCCGGACAGGCACCATGCTGCTCAAACCCAACGAGGAGCTGGTGGAGACTCTGGAGGACAACCAGGTACACAACACACAACACACACCCACAACCACATCAAACAGGATTAGATAGGCATTCACCACACTCATTTCATGCAGTACCAGTAGTGTACTGTAGAGTGTCATTTGAGATCTGTCCATTGAGTTCCATTCACTGGGACTTCCATCATTTGGCTCCCTGTGCAGATGTACTTCCTGATGACTATGGAGATGTATGACATCAGTGACTAACCCCTGTTCTTCTTCTCTGGTGACCTCAGGTGCAGCTGCAGACTCTGATGACTTCCAAGTACATCGCTCACTTCCTGGAGGAGGTGTCTGGCTGGCAGCATAGGCTGTCCACTGCAGACTCCGTCATCTCCATCTGGTTCACCGTGCAGCGCACCTGGACCCATCTGGAGAGCATCTTCGTTGGCTCCGAGGACATCCGCTGCCAACTGCCCGAAGACTCCAAACGCTTTGACGGCATCGACACGGACTTCAAGGAAATCATGGCTGAGGCAGTGAAGGTTACCAACGTGGTGGAGTCCACCAATAAGAAAGGGCTTCTGGAGAAACTGGAGGGTTTGGAGACAGGGTAAAACAACGGCTTAGAACAGATATAGCTACATTATATAAGATTCCAATGTTGCCCTGGTTTGATCATGCCAATCATTGACTCTAATGGTTATCTCCCTGTGTGTTGCCCCTCAGACTGGCTATGTGTGAGAAGGCTCTGGCTGAGTACCTGGAGACCAAGCGTCTGGCCTTCCCCAGGTTCTACTTTGTCTCCTCTGCTGACCTGCTGGACATCCTGTCCAATGGAAACGACCCTGTGGAGGTACGCTTCCAGGCAGCCAGTACATCTACAGAGCACAGCAACGGACCACATATTATCCCATATCTCCAGTGTGTGACTGCCTGTGTTCACATCTGCAGGTCAGCAAGCACCTGTCCAAGCTGTTTGATAGCCTGTCCAACCTCAAGTTCCAGCTGGACGAGAGTGGCAAGCCCATCAAGGTGGCCCTGGGAATGTGGAGTGAAGAGATTGAGTATGTCACCTTTGACAAGGACTGTGACTGCTCAGGACAGGTGTGGAAACAATCATATACTACTGTATAACTAAGTGTGTAACTCTTACATTAGGGCTCTGCATACTGCAGTCAATGCTATGCAATATTTTTTAGATGTTCCTTCTGTGTTTGTGTGCAGGTGGAGATGTGGCTGAACCGTGTGCTGGAGAGGATGTGTGCCACTCTGAGAGTGGAGTTTGGAGAGGCTGTCCAGGCCTACGAGGAGAAACCCAGAGAACAGTGGCTGTTTGACTACCCAGCCCAGGTCTGTACTCTCACTTATCTCTTGCTTAAACATGATTTTAGAAATGTTTGCACACTTATTGAAAATAAAATACAGAAATATCTCATTTACATAATTATTCACACCCCTGAGTCAATACTTTGTAGTAGTACCTTTGGCAGCAATTACAGCTGTGAGCCTTTCTGGGTAAGTCTCTAAGAACTTTCCACACCTGGATTGTGCAACATTTGCCCATTATTATTTTCTAAATTCTTTAATCTCTGTCAAATTGGATGTTGATCATTGCTAGACAACCATTTTCAGGTTTTGCCATAGATTTTCAAGTAGATGTAAGTCAAAACTGTAACTTGGCCACACTGTCTTCTTGGTAAGCAACTCCAGTGTAGATTTGGCCTTGTGTTTTAGGTTATTGTCCTGCTGAAAGGTGAATTCATCTCCCAGTGTCCGGTTGAAAACAGACTGAACCAGGTTTTCCTCTAGGATTTTGCCTCCTTTCCATTTATTTTTTATCCTGACAAACTCCGCAGTCCTTAACGAGTAGAAGCATACCCATAACATGATGCAACCACCACTATGCTTGAAAATATGGAGAGTGGCCTCTCTTAAATATGGCGTTTACCTCTCCTGCACCGTTGCTTCCTCTTTCGAGTCCCAGGGATTAGGGCTTGGTCCGGAGTGAGCAGAATGTCCAGAGCTGTCGACACGTAGAAATTATCATCCAAATCGAGTTTCGTGATCGCTGTTCTGATGTTCCTATGACCGACTGTTTTCAAATGATGGAGAAGACACGTACAACAAAAGTTAAGATCAGTGTAAAAATCACACAACTTAGGAGCCCATAAAATGGCTGTTATCCACTGCAGCGCCATCTTGATTTGCGTGCACATAACTAAAATCATCACGGAAATTTGAGTTACGAGTGCATATCTCAACCTGTGTTGTGTTGTGTTCCAGATTGCCCTGGCCACCACTCAAATCTGGTGGACCACAGAGGTGGGCATAGCATTCGCCAGGCTGGAAGAGGGCTATGAGAATGCACTCAAGGACTACTTCAAGAAACAGGTGACCCAGCTGAACACTCTGATCACGCTGCTGATTGGAGAGCTGTCCAGAGGAGACCGTCAGAAGATCATGACCATCTGTACCATCGACGTCCACGCTCGAGACGTAGTCTCCAAACTCATCAGCACCAAGGTAAGCCTAACCCTCTCTCCATGTACTGTCGGGAACCACTGAACTAACAAACAAAACAAAAACAAAACTGGTCAAGGATTAGAGTTATTTTGTTTATTATTCGTTTTCATATCTCACATGTGGGATTCTCCAGAATCTCAGAAGCTCGAAGAACCAATCACACACGTCTGTCAGAGACAGACAGGTCGAGTGGCGAACGTGGTGAGCCCCTCCCCTCATCATAAGGAGCCACTCGCCCGCCCTCTGGTCATTCTCACCTCTACTCTAAGTGCTCCTTAGCACGACTTGATCTGTTTTCATGTTAAACTGTTCACAGGTGTGCCACGAGGTTACGACGCCGAGCACACGTTTTTCAGCTCTCGTCTTCTGTGTTGGTTGACTTTACCGAAACGAATGTTTTCGCTTCAGGCAAGAATGAGCTTTTATGCTTTTTCTTACCTTTGTCTCCTTTGCTAGCTAGCGCCACACGGCTAGCAACTGAGACTTGGCTAGCTTAGCTGCAAGGCTTAGCTAACCTGGCTAGCTCGCCACAAGGCTTGCTATCCTACCGACTAGCTTTCTACCTGGAAGGGTAAAATGAATAGCTTGCTCTCTCGTTTAGCTCAACCCACTACCGTGCCGCAGTGACTAGATCGACCATCCTAGCTTCACTGCTTATTGGTCGAGAGCCACACTTTTGTTCGTTGCAAGACCAACAAAGCGCTAGCTTCCTTTGGCTAACATTGTGCTAACTAGCTAGGCTACTTGCCCGCGAGGCAAACGCTAGCTATGTTTCACTTTGTTCTCGGTGTTCTTAGGTGTTTTCTGGAGCCATGGAGCCTGCTATCTTGGCCCAAGGAGTACCGAGCAAAGCCCCTGCCCCAGCACCGGCAAATCGGTGTCCATGTGGGTCACCATATCAGGCAAAGACACGCACACCCTGTATGTTGTCTGCCTGGGTCTCGAACACGCGCAAGCAACGTTCGACGACCCCCAGTCATGTGTCCACTCCCCTCTCGCACCGTCCCAGGCAAGCAACTCCTCCCAGCTATCCCAGCTTGTGTGGCGGAAGCCAAACGTAATTGGGACATACCCTTGATTGGCAAAGTCCAAACCTGACTTTTTGCCAACATGAATGTCAAGGACATGGAGGAGCTGGGCCTCAGCAAGCCACCGGTTGTCGAGCCATCACTGGCCAACCACCTCAACCCCAGTCTCTCGTCAGAGTCCATATTTTATACTCATACGTCATACAAAAATCCCTCCTCTCTGTAGGCGGGATGTAGTTTTCCACTTTAAAACTGCTCTCCTGACCATCAGTTCACACACACACACACACACACACACACACACACACACACACACACACACACACACACACACACACACACACACACACACATACACACTTCTAAGCCTAACAGTTTCTCTCCTCCCTAAATTCCTCAGTTATCTTGGTTTCTCAGTTGCCTGTAGACAGTTCTCCTTGTCCTTTGTTGTCTGGTCTAACTCTTACCCACATTGCTAAATAGTAGCTCAATGTCATAGTCTTTACTGGTCCTACACTCACACATTACCAGGTAGTAGATTCTAACACATCTCACACAGTTTCGGAGTATAATAATTAGTCACTACTAAGAAAGTACTAATCATACTTAAAACAAGAACATTTCACAACTATATTTAAGGGTGGAACATTTAGTCATAATTTTTTTACCTGTATATATTTTTATTTCTATATCAATCCACCCTTTGACTAAATTATCCACACTTTAATACACAGAAAATCATTACAATTACTTTTAAACTAGAGATTTATAGTTATAGGAAAACATCCAGTCTCAAACTATCTGAATCGTCGTCGTCCTCCACCAAGCCTGGTGGGTCATATTCTTCATTCGGTTAGTCGGAGTACAGGATTGGGCCGTATCTCACCATCTGCTGTTATACTGCATGCTCCAACGCCTTGATCACCAACCCTCGGACACAGCGAATAAGACAACATCCACAAAGAACAAGTATACCCATAGAAGCTATAGCTGCACCCAGAATAGTTACAACAATAGTTTTCCATTTACCAAACATGTTATCAAACCAACCGTTTAGGGAGCTATCAATACCAGAGTTCTCGGCCAGTTCGTTCGCCAGCGTGGTGAGTCCCTGAAGAGCTTTGTTCACAGACCCGTCCGGTGCTGTATTGTTGGGGATGAAAGTACAGCACATAGATCCAAACAGAACACAAACTCCGCCCTGCTCAGCCAAAAGCATATCTAAAGCTATTCTATTCTGCCATGCCATTAAGCTAGTTGCCGCTGTCTGCTCAGCCAATACCTTTATTGCATCACGAGTGTGGTTTATAAATCTTTGCTGGTTATAGTAAATATAATTTATCCAATCTACGTTTTTATTAATTGTTGACCACCAGAAAAACCCAGCTGCGATCTGATTCTTAGCTTTGAATTCTTCTGGAACCCCTAGAGGTACTCCTATCCCATCAATATATATATATCCTTTCATCAAAGGATCACGGGAGGAGGTCCCGCTTTCTACGAGACAACTCACCAGTCTATGTAGGTGAGGCCACAATCTGTTATCACCACTCAACCACCAGATGTCAGCACGGGCCTGGTTTTGGTTCCTAAAATCCTCTGGCTGCAACAAAGAGGAGAGATTAGTCATGGTCTCTTTAGTTGTGACATTCTCTGTGTGGGAGCAGGAGCTAAGATGCCCTACCCTGTATCCTATCTTATTAGTCCTAGAAAAACAATAATAATAATCCCCTGAGACTTCAAACAGAGGTAACCTAGGTCGGGGTGACTTTGTTATCGGGGATACAGATAGTACAAGTTACTACAAGACTCCTTCACCACATTCCCAGGTGGCTTGAACAATTTAATCATGCAGGATAAACCTGACGGAGTGTTAAAGCCTGTCAAGGGGAACGGAGTACTTGTTAACCTTGGTTTGGCTGTCCCACAGGCATAACAGTCCTCTTTAGACATAGTTCTTGCCGTATACTGAATCCATTCCAACCCAACCACAGGTTAGGATCCCTATACCCAGTCTCCACCTGTACTACTTCCTTCAGGTCTATAGTTTGCACTATCTTCACCACAGCCTCGGTCTCCCTACCTCCCTCAGAGAGGTGTACTCTATATGCCCCAATTGAAGAGGATATCTCACTTGTCAGGTCTGTACCATCTGCTGGGTTGATTACTACCCAGAAAGCCACTAATGGGTCTTCACAACATTTGGGGTCAAATCCTATGTACCACATTCCCTCATCCGTAGCCTTTACCTGTTTTAGCGTAATTCGGACTTTCAGACAGTACCTACCCTTATATGGGTCGCACTGCCATTTCTGGTAATTCCCTACTTTCACAATACTGCACCTGTCCTTAAACTGTGTATGGAGATTGACATATCCCCCCCTCTCGGTATGAGCAACTACATGGTCCCAGGATGTACATGGTGACATACATATATATCTCCCATCCTTTACGATACTACCAGCCAGTAGTCCCCAAGTCCCCAACTGGTCCGCAAAGACCTCAAAGTTGATGTCCTTTCCTACAGTCCCTAGTACTTCCCCTTTCCCTACGTCTAGCTGTCTCCTATGCCTACGTAGACTGTGCTCTGGTATTATTTTATCAACTTGTGTTAGGTTAACTACTACTTCTGGCTGATCAGGAGGGTTTGAGTGTGTTAGGAATATGGCCCTCACAATCAGACAGCTACCTACCGCCAGGAGACCTGTGAATCCCCACCCTCGCCCTGAGAACATGTCAGACGCCAGAGGCCAACCCATTGCTTTACCTTCTATTGAACTCACACAGGGATGATCAGACAGGGTAAAGGAATCTTCGTTAAGGAGCCAACCCCCGAGCCCTAGTGGTGATCGGTTCTTTCTCCTAACTCTGTGTTTGTTCGTCAGGTGTAGCTGGGTTTACCTTTTTACAGTGTGTGACATGCACCCAGGTGGATCTTTCCGCAATTCTTACAGCGAAGGCCGTCACCAACAGGACCTGATATGGACCTTCCCAACGGGGCTGCTTCTAGTTTTTCTTCTTTAAGGATTGGATCCACACCCAGTCACCTGGTTAGATAGAGTGGGTCACCTTCTCCTTTAGTTCACCTGTGGGGCACAAAACCTCTGACATACAGGTGTGGTTAATAAACTACCTTCTCATGTGTTCTACTAGGGTGCTCTCAATTTCTATTTCTGCCTGCTCCGGTCCTCCTAACTCGGGCATTCTGTATGGTCTACCAAATCCCTTCTCCAATGGCAATAACCCTTCTTTATCTGGAGTTCTCCTGATTGTAGTTAATACTACCGGTAGACATTGTACCCCATTTCTTCCTGTTCTCCTGTGTGTTTTCCTTAACCCCTCTCTAATCATACTGTTCACATTAGTATTCTCTTTCTAGACTGTATCTAAAAAAAAAAAGTTTAAAAAAAAGTTTTTAATCTTTACTTCGTCTATTTATCTTTAATCCTACCATCTACCATCATCCCCCCTCTTGACACATGTCACTGCCCATGTGTCAATATTACCACCTACCTAAACAATCACTTAGGTAATATTGGTAATTTATCATCCAATTGCCATCCCTTATTTATTTTTGAAACTGTCCCTTGCTTCTTTATTGCTCCTATCTTCCTGATCTCATTACTAAATAAATGATCTAGGTAATAGCTGTTTCGCATTAGATTGTGCCTTCCTCTGATTACTGCAGCTCATTGCATTAATTTAGTTTCAAATACCAACTTGTTGTTTATTAAAGCATAATAAAAATGAAATTTAAATGACAACATTTGATAATACCTCAACTTACTTCTATCCCGTAAACGTAATCCAAGATTAGTACAATTGACTAACAACAGGTATCCCTCATTCAGGGAAAGCTCTCTCTCTCTTCTGTTATTTTATGGTTCAAATCATATATTATTACCAAATTATAATCTTCACACTTTTTCACAGTATAATCTATACACTTTCCACTCAAATTACCCTCAACTTGGTAAAATAAACTATCTTAAAGTCCTCCTCTCGTGCCTTTAGAATTACCAGTGTGGATGAGTAATTAACACCAGAAAGTCAAAACAGAGTTCAGAGGCAATTGAAATCATTCAACGAACTGTTCCATCCCATAGTATACTAAACATTACCATTATTCTAAATATTTCATAAATGTTACTTATCCCAAGTGTTCATTAAGTCCTCATGACATTTATTCTCATAAGAAATCATATATACCCTAAACTCAGTCAAAACAGAAGAACTCCATAAAATTCACTGTGTGTGCTCCTTTAAGACTTATCACCTTTGACCTGTTGAAAACCCCCTAAAATTGAAATAACAACCCTTTATAAACATCATACTAGGTGTGTTGTTTTTTATTTGAAAAACCCAATTGAAAAACAACAACCAAAAATAGCCAGGCCCCACTTAATTTGGTAGCTCACTTTTACGACCTAAATACTGCCTAACTCCACTAAACGGCTCCCCCTATCCCTGGGCAACATTCCAATGAGATAAGCGAATCTCTTTCTCCTGGAAGAGAAATTATTCATTTTGTTAACCTTCAATTACCATCAGTAATCTAAAGATGGTAAGTACACACAACACATGATACAGATATCCCCAGTCCTAACTCATCAATAATCGTTTGTATCAATCTAATTCCTCATAACTAATCCAAAAAACCACTCAAAATTCCTTGAGTATACAATGATTATGTTTAATTGATTACCCTTCAGATCATATCCTCTTTAAATCTCACAATGATTATTGAACCCCTAAATCTGCTCCATGTGATCTCATCTCAAATTATCCATTATCAATTATTTGATCAACACCATAGGAAAATCTGTCTCCCCTTCTATTGTTCCTGTCGCCCCTGTAAATGTCATATTTCATTCATTAGCCAATACAATCACATACTCCGTGTAAGTAAGACATTATATTTTATCCCAGGCATCCCCTTAACATAATGCTATAGGAGACTTCCATCAATCCTGGAAGACACTATATAATACCACGTTTCATTAAGTTCACTACACCTTCTAATATAAACCTATAACCCCTTTCTATTAATTTAATCATCGCAACCTGTTGCATTGATGTTTTTAAAATATAAACCTATTGTTTAATAACTTCATACTTATAACCAATGTTTATTCAATCCATCATCCTAATAGTCACAACTATATCCCATTGTTCAACGTACCATAAACAGATTATCGTTTTAGAAATTACCAATTATTTTCATACACCACTGGTGTTACCCAACCTATACAATAAAGTAATAACCATTGGAATTTGTCAAAGAAATGCTTTTCATTCAACTATTCAAACTTCTGCTCGATACAGTCAAGCAAGTACAACTCTTTTACCCGCGAACTAGAACCATAAATTATTTTCCTTTGTTCTCAATTCAAATAATTGTCCCAACCCTATAGCAATTTTCAGTTCGCTATTCAATTTCTTTAACTGTTCTCTCTGATTAGGCCCTAATTAATAAAACAAATACCCCCCCCCCCTCCCCGAGCCTTCCTACACAACGGGGGAGGCGCGGGGACCTCCCCTAATCATCTTCCTTCTTACGAAATCATGTCATTAGTCCTTGTATCCACAACCCATTACTACTTAATAACATATTTTCATAGACCTTTCTAGAATACTCATCTACTTAAGCTATCTAATTCAACCTTTCACATTTCCCAATCCACCTAGTAATCTAGGTCCATAGCCCCAATGCGAAAGCTTTACCCACTGTCCCTACCTGGGTTCGAACCAGGGACCCTCTACATACATTGCCAGTCACTCCACAAAATCTGCGATCCTTTCAAAGCAACTACTTCCAGTTCATAGAGCAAGTGACGTCACCAAATGAAAACCGCACTAGCACTCACCTCATTCAGCAACACAAAAACTATCTCTCCCCGCACCTATTCCTGTTGAATAAGTGAGTCTTTCTATTTAACCCAAACCACGCTACAAATCTTCCATTCAACATCACCAAACCAAATACTCAGTAGTATCCGGTTACCACCCATACCAGCCGTTGAATTCCACTCATACATACTGATTTCACCTTATGCCATTGAAATGCCCAATAAACCATAATAGTTCAATGGAACCCTATAGTTGCTTTCTAGTATATTATACATTACTTCTATAACCACATTATTTTTTAACTTTTAGTCAAAACAAACAAAACATCTGTTCCCAGAGCTGCAACTTAAACTAATCTGTTATACTAACAGCTATGTGTTGCTAGGACAATCTTTTTTCTCACCCATGACGTATATCTATGTTTGGGTGAGCAAGTCAATATATAATTATTCTTCCAATTATTATTTTATGAAGTCTCTAGCCTCTCATTCAACACAAATCCCCATCATCAAATATACTCCCAGCAGAACTGAAAAAAAAACAAAAAACAGACTGTGATTTCCAGGACACTGCCCCTTTGTTTCTGGCCTCCAAAGTATTTGTAATGGTCCTGCTTATCTCTGGTCCCATTCCACTGAGGAACACTATATTTTTAATTGCTGATGGTAGGGCGTATCATTCCCCTGTCTCTGGTCTGGCTCGGGTATGCCACTGTTTGCGTTAAACACATCTTTAACCCTCTCTAAGTACTGGCTGACAGTCTCACTATCCTCTTGTTTACACTCATGTACTTTAGAGAAGTCTGCATGATGATGGTAATGTTCTCTGAGGCTATTACACAATTCAGTTATTTTCCCAACATACTCTCCGTGGTCGGCCCATGGCAAAAGTGCCCTCTGGGCATCCCCTGAAACCCACTGCCCTCTAACGGCAGCCCAATCCTTACTATTCCTGTTTTGGGGTACGTCATTCCTTCTACCGCTCTGGCCACGTTCCTCTGTGTTCATGTCCTGTATACATCTGAAGTTGCTGGGGCCCCTTTCATTCCCCGCCAATAGATTAGGTAAGGCTATCAGTGGGTACTAGCCCCCTCCTACTCTCTCATCTCCTGACTCATACTGACTCCCTCCTGAGCTTAGCTCTGAATCCTCCTGTTCCTCTCTTTTCTGTTTCTTTAGATCATTACCACAATTTACATGCATTTGTTTAATCATGGACTCTAGTTTAATTACTCTCTTTTCTGTTTAATTTAGATCAGTACCACAATTTACATGCATTTGTTTAATCATGGATTCCAGTTTAATTACATCAAGTCGCCCAGTAAACCCATTATTTTTATTTTTTTCCAATTTGGTAAATAATACACATTTCGTTTGTGTCACGCCCTGGCTCTGGGGACTATGTTATGTTGAGCCAGGGTGTGTAATTCTATGTTTGTTTTTCTATGTTGGGCTGAGTGACTCCCAATCAGAGGCAACGAGTGTCAGCTGGGTGTCTCTGATTGGGAGCCATATTTAACTGTCTGTCTTTCACTTTGTGTTTGTGGTTTCTTGTTCATTTCGGTTTGTGTTAAACTGTAGACGTCACGTTATCGTTTATTGTTTTGATCGTGTGATCAGTAAATAAAGGATATGTTCACCTTCAACGCTGCGCCTTGGTCCTCATCTCTAACCAACGATCGTGACAGAAGAAACCACCATAACAGGACCAAGCAGCATGAAGAAGAGAGAGGATGGACTTGGGAGCAGTTGAGTAGGAGTCTCGACTGGGCCAAGCCAAGAGAAGAGGAGAAAGGTTGGAGTTTGGAGCAGTGGGGTGAGAGTCTGGCGAGAATGATGGAGGCCTGGCCCACGGGGAGGAGAGACCCCCAGAAAATGTTTAGGGGGGGGCTCACGACGTCGGGGCAGCAGGAGGCCGCTATGGAGCGGTCCAGCGGGGTTGCAGAGGAGGCCGCCAGGTTACGGGGGCCACTGGTAGAAGAGGGGATGGAGGGTGTAGAGGCACGGCGAGAGGTACTGGCGTGTGTTGCCAGTCCGGTCCGGCCCGTTCCAGATCCCGGTGTAGAGCCAGTGGTGTGTGTCCCCAGTACGGTCCGGTCTATTCCTGCTCCCCGCACCAAACCTACGGTGTGCGTCGACAGCCCAGCCCGGCCCGTTCCTGCGCTCCGCACCAAGTCTGTGGTGCGCGTCGCCAGCCCAGTCCGGCCCATCCAAGCTTCCCGCACCAAGCCAGTGGTGTGCGTCGTCAGTCCGGCACGGCCCGTGCCTGCTCTCCGCACCAAGTCTATGGTGCGTTTCGTCAGCCCTGTCCGGCCCGTTCCTGCTCTCCGCACCAAGTCTGTGGTGCGCGTCGCCAGCCCAGTCCGGCCCATCCAAGCTTCCCGCACCAAGCCAGTGGTGTGCGTCGTCAGTCCGGCACGGCCCGTGCCGGCTCTCCGCACCAAGTCTATGGTGCGTTTCGTCAGCCCTGTCCGGCCCGTTCCTGCTCTCCGCACCAAGTCTGTGGTGCGCGTCGCCAGCCTGGTCCGGCCCGTCCAAGCTCCCCGCACCGGGTCAGTGGTGCGCGTCGTCAGCCCGGTCCGGCTCATTCCTGCTCCCCGCACCAAGTCAGGGGTGCGCTTCGTCAGCCCGGTCCGGCCCGTTCCTCCTCCACGCATCAAGCCAGGGGTGTGCGTCGTCAGTCCAGCACAACCCGTGCCTGGGTCATGTCCGGAGCCGGATCCGCCGCCGAGGCGGAGTGCCCACCCGGTCCCTCCCCTGGTGTGGTTGTTTGGCGCGGCCGGAGTCCGCGCCTTTGGGGGGGGTACTGTCACGCCCTGGCTCTGGGGACTATGTTATGTTGAGCCAGGGTGTGTAATTCTATGTTTGTTTTTCTATGTTGGGCTGAGTGACTCCCAATCAGAGGCAACGAGTGTCAGCTGGGTGTCTCTGATTGGGAGCCATATTTAACTGTCTGTCTTTCACTTTGTGTTTGTGGTTTCTTGTTCATTTCGGTTTGTGTTAAACTGTAGACGTCACGTTATCGTTTATTGTTTTGATCGTGTGATCAGTAAATAAAGGATATGTTCACCTTCAACGCTGCGCCTTGGTCCTCATCTCTAACCAACGATCGTGACAGTTTGTCTCTAATTTCCATATATTTCTCGTCCTCAGTAAATTCTGCGACCTCTTGTGAGGATTTGCCTCCCATTGTTTGTACTGTTAAAAATCCCTTAGCCACCTCTTCTATATAACAAGTTATTCAAAAAAGTTTCACACAACAATTGGAATCACCCCTTCCTGTGTAGGTACTAGTCCCCCAGAATTATCTCCTACTCTACTTAGGAATTCATCCCCACAGTGTAATCTTGATAATTCCTGACAGTCTCATACAACAGGAATGGGTTCTCCCTCCTCTAGCCACCTCTTCTTTATAACAAGTTAGTTAAAACAGTTTCACACCACACCTGGAATCACCCCTTCCTGTATAGGTACTAGTCCCCCAGAATTATCTCCTACTCTACGGAGGAATTTATCCCCGCAATGTAATCTTGATAATTCCTGACAGCCCCATACAACAGGAATGGGTTCTCCCTCTTCTCTATACAACCACCTGGAACCACCCCTTCCTGTATATGTAGTCTTGACTAGTCCCCCAGAATTATCTCATACTCTACAGAGGAATTTATCCCCACAATGTAATCTTGATAATTCCTGACAGTCTCATACAACAGGAATGGGTTCTCCCTCTTCTCTATACAACCACCTGGAATTATTCATAGATGTGACTTTTGAGCAAAGGTCTCACACGTATACAACCTTACATGATTATTGGTTAACACTATCGGTAACCCGGAGTTTGTAAGGCTCCAGTTTCATGAAACGGATAGAGTTACGTCAAAATCTACAGTTGTTTGTGACTTTTGACTTTACTAATATTCTATTTCTCACACATGCAATTTTAATTCCTTCTGGTGTACATTTTGTATTTGTTTAACCCAGATTATTTGTTGACTGTTCTATAATCTCTTACAGGTTACATCCCTTAGGTGTACTTTTAATAGTTCCTTCTATTTCAACACCGGGTAGTTTCTTTTGGTAATTTGCCTATTACCGTGAGTCGTTACGGACCCACCAACCTTAAATTGGCTACAACCTTAAATCGGCTACCGGCTACAGCCTTAATTTGGCTACCTTAAAATGGCTATGAGTTGATCAATCAATCAATCAATCAATTTTATTTTATATAGCCCTTCTTACATCAGCTAATATCTCGAAGTGCTGTACAGAAACCCAGCCTAAAACCCCAAACAGCTAGTAATGCAGGTGTAGAAGCACGGTGGCTAGGAAAAACTCCCTAGAAAGGCAAAACCTAGGAAGAAACCTAGAGAGGAACCAGGCTATGAGGGGTGGCCAGTCCTCTTCTGGCTGTGCCGGGTGGAGATTATAACAGAACCATGCCAAGATGTTCAAAAATGTTCATAAGTGACAAGCATGGTCAAATAATAATCAGGAATAAATCTCAGTTGGCTTTTCATAGCCGATCATTAGAGTTTAAAACAGCAGGTCTGGGACAGGTAGGGGTTCCATAACCGCAGGCAGAACAGTTTAAACTGGAATAGCAGCAAGGCCAGGCGGACTGGGGACAGCAAGGAGTCACCACGGCCGGTAGTCCCGACGTATGGTCCTAGGGCTCAGGTCTCTCAGTTGGCTTTTCATAGCCGATCATTTAGAGTTGAAAACAGCAGGTCTGGGACAGGTAGGGGTTTCGTAGCCGCAGGCAGAACAGTTGAAACTGGAATAGCAGCAAGGCCAGGCGGACTGGGGACAGCAAGGTGTCATCATGCCCGGTAGTCCTGACGTATGGTCCTAGGGCTCAGGTTCTCAGAGAGAAAGAGAGAACGAGAGAATTAGAGAGAGCATACTTAAATTCACACAGGACACTGGATAAGACAGGAGAAGTACTCCAGGTATAACCAACTAACCCCAGCCCCCCGACACATAAACTACTGCAGCATAAATACTGGAGGCTGAGACAGGAGCGGTCCGGAGACACTGTGGCCCCATCCGAAGAAACCCCCGGACAGGGCCAAACAGGAAGGATATAACCCCACCCACTCCGCCAAAGCACAGCCCCCGCACCACTAGAGGGATATCCCCAACCACCAACTTACAATCCTGAGACAAGGCCGAGTATAGCCCACAGAGGTCTCCACCACAGCACAAACCAAGGGGGGGGCGCCAACCCAGACAGGAAGATCACGTCAGTAACTCAACCCACTCAAGTGACGCACCCCTCCCAGGGACGGCATGAAAGAGCACCAGCAAGCCAGTGACTCAGCCCCTGCAACAGGGTTAGAGGCAGAGAACCCCAGTGGAGAGGGGAACCGGCCTGGCAGAGACAGCAAGGGCTGTTCGTTGCTCCAGCCTTTCCGTTCACCTTCACACTCCTGGGCCAGACTACACTCAATCATATGACCTACTGAAGAGATAAGTCTTCAGTAAAGACTTAAAGGTTGAGACCGAGTCTGCGTCTCTCACATGGGTAGGCAGACTGTTCCATAAAAATGGAGATCTATAGGAGAAAGCCCTGCCTCCCGCTGTTTGCTTAGAAATTCTAGGGACAATTAGGAGGCCTGCGTCTTGTGACCGTAGCGTACGTATTGGTATGTACGGCAGGACCAACTTGGAAAGATAGGTAGGAGCAAGCCCATGTAACGCTTTATAGGTTAACAGTAAAACCTTGAAATCAGCCCTTGCCTTAACAGGAAGCCAGTGTAGGGAAGCTAGCACTGGAGTAATATGATCAAATTTCTTGGTTCTAGTCAGGATTCTAGCAGCCGTATTTAGCACTAACTGAAGTTTATTTAGTGCTTTATCCGGGTAGCCGGAAAATAGAGCATTGCAGTAGTCTAACCTAGAAGTAACAAATGCATGGATTAATTTTTCTGCATCATTTTTGGACAGAACATTTCTGATTTTTGCAATGTTACGTAGATGGAAAAAAGCTGTCCTTGAAACAGTCTTGATATGTTCGTCAAAAGAGAGATCAGGGTCAAGAGTAACGCCTAGGTCCTTCACAGTTTTATTTGAGACGACTTTACAACCATCAAGATGAATTGTCAGATTTAACAGAAGATCTCTTTGTTTCTTGGGACCTAGAACAAGCATCTCTGTTTTGTCCGAGTTTAAAAGTAAAACGTTTTCAGCCATCCACTTCCTTATGTCTGAAACACAGGCTTCTAGCGAGGGCAATTTTGGGGCTTCACCATGCTTCAATTTGCTACTTTAAATTATGACGTTACCCTCAGTCAATATTTTAGCAAGTTCTCAAATCAATTTCACCAAGTAATGAATAAAGACTACTGACCTTATCCTTGCAGCCGAGATTCAATGTAGGTTTGGATTCCGTCACCGTCTCTGTCATTAATCAGGTGTCCTCTGGCCTGTCTTAACCCTTAATGTCAAAGGGCAGGACTTTCTATTTACGAATGTATCATTCGCCCGTCGATGGTTTTCAGAGTTACCTGGAATGACAGAGGCAGGTATTGGATTCCGGCTCTCGAAGGACCAAGCTGTTACGTGAATTATTCAACAAACTATTTCAGTGTCTCTGTGCGTCTCCCAAAATCAAGAAACGGACAGAGTCCTGGTCTGCATAGTCAGAGATGTTTATTCATTGAGAATTCTGCCATCACAATTTCAGAGTCCATCTTTTATACTCATACGTCATACAAAACTCCCTCCTCTCTGTAGGCGGGCTGTAGTTTTCCACTTTAAAACTGCTCTCCTGACCATCAGTTCACACACACACACACATACACACATACATACACACACACATACATACACACTTCCAAGCCTAACAGTTTCTCTCCTCCATAAATTCCTCAGTTATCTTGGTTTCTCAGTTGCCTGTAGACAGTTCTCCTTGTCCTTTGCTGTCTGGTCTAACTCTTACCCACATTGCTAAATAGTAGCTCAATGTCATAGTCTTTACTGGTCCTACACTCACACATTACCAGGTAGTAGATTCTAACACATCTCACACAGTGTCGGAGTATAATAATTAGTCACTACTAAGAAAGTACTAATCATACTTAAAACAAGAACATTTCACAACTATATTTAAGGGTGGAACATTTAGTCATTATTTTTTAACCTGTATATATTTTAATTTCTATATCAGTCAATTAAACAAAATATGCTAGACAAGGTGGAATCTTTTTGTGTCTGTAAAATGAATTATGCTAGAAATGTCGGTGGAAATGCTTTTATGTGCAAATATTGATATAATAACCATCACATTAAACTAAACTTGGAGTCACGCGATGACATGTTGTGTGGTCCTCCCAGTACGACTCGTCGGGAAAGCATTTGTTATTTTTATTTTCACAGGGTGGTGAAAATGCATGATCATCAATGCTTGGCTGCCGTTTGACAAATACAAATAATCTCGCTCTTTTGTCCATAATAATCTCATCATGTAGGCTATACGTGCGCTCTAGCCAACAGCGAGCAGACTGTATCTGCACGTGCCAATACCAGAGTGGGCACACTCGCTATATAACGCAACATTTATTGTGAGAAAACCATCAGTAGAGTTGAAAATGTGATGGAAACCCATTTAACTTGTATTTTTTATTTGGTACAAGGGAATTTAAAGGTATTTTTATGTGCACTACGTCATCACGCACAGCCTTTTATCTGCAACAAGTCAATTTGATGGAAACACATATCTGGTGGGAAAATGCGAATTTTAGAATATTCGCATGTAAATCTGTCGCAAATTGGATGTAAACCTACCAATAGACTGACCAGGTGAATCCAGGTGAATCCAGGTGAAAGCTATGATCCGTTATTGATGTAACTTGTTAAATCCACTTCAATCAATGTAGATGAAGAGGAGGAGAGGTTAAAGAATAATGTTTAAGCCTTGAGACTATTGAGACATGGATTGTGTATGTGTGCCATTCAGAGGGTGAATGGGCAAGACAAAATATTTAACTTTACTAGACTAAACTGTACTGTATGGTACAGTACGGTACTGTATGATACTGTACCGCACTCTACTCAGGGCTTGACATTAACTTTTTTAGCCACTTGTCCTTTGGACAAGTAGGACAGATTTTTTACTTGTCCGAAAGCTGAAGTCACTTGCCCCCTCCCCCAAAAAAACAATAACACACTGGAGTGTCCGTGATAAAAATAGACTTTGGCTATTGGCCCAGATCATCCGACATTCGAGAGAGAAAAAAACCCACAACAGATTTTCTGACCAGATATTTTGCGCTGCTTTGGTAAGACTCTTAGCTCTGTCTACGTTGTTCTTTTGCTTTGTGTAAATATAACATATTTATTGAAATAGGCTATAGCAAATAGGAATATAGGCAATTTACTCAGAATGTCAACCATGCACTGCCCTGCTGTGCGCTGCGGCAGCGCCGATGCCTGATGCAATTCTGATCTGAGTAACAACTGAAATCTATATTCTGGTTGTCCGACAATTTTTTTACTTGGCCCGGACAAGCCTTAATGTCGAGCCCTGCTACTGTACTGTGCTATGCTATACTGTGCTGTTCAAACTTGGGAAACATAGACGTCTATGATTGGTTCAGATTTGGTCCAGTCCGTAGTGGCCTTAATTTGACCCAACAAAATAAGTCTATGATTGGTTCATATTTGGTCCGGTCTGGACTGGCCTTGCTCCTTGAACCCTTCCCATTCTCATGCGTTTGACTCTACCCCCGGCGTCGACCATCTCAGTAGTTCCTCTTGGTCTACTGAGGATGAGAGCGGATGAGAAACGCTGGGTGTTTGCCCAATGTGTTTGCCCAACATGTTTGCCCAACATCTGTGTACATGGCGTCACCTCAATCGTCAGATAAAGGTGACCTCCACATGTCTCTCGGCTCTCAGTCACTGGAAGAGCCCCTCGATCTTCGTTTCTGGCACTCCCCTAATGGTAGTGGTGACGACAGATGCGTCACTCATGGGCTGAGGCGCAGTTCACGAGGGGAATGCAATAAACAGAGTGTGGACCCCACAACTCCGCATTGCTCACATAAATTACCTTGAATTGCTGACAGTGTTTCTTTCTCTGAGACACTTTCTACCCTCCCTTCGGAATTGTCACATCTTGATCAGAACCGACACTACGACTGGTTATCACATTGGATTGTGGAAGCTATTATATTGGCCTATAATATCAAGGGGTTACAGCCTCCAAAAGGCATGAGTGCTCACTGCACCAGAGGTATGGCTACATCTAGGGCACTGTTCAAGGGCATCTCCTTGCAGGAGATTTGCAATGCGGCTTGTTGGGCATCCCCTCATACTTTTATGAGGTTCTACCGGCAAGACGTCACTGCGCGTTCTTTGGTACATACTGTCCTCAGTGTTGGGGCCTCTGATGGTTGATACGTTGAGACTACCTGGCTTCGGAAAGAGAGCACATTTGCGATATGGGAGTTGGCCATGTCCCACATGTGAGATATCGAAACTAATAATTGAAAGATAACTTAAGGTTATTTGCATAACCCCGGTTCTCTGATATTATGAGTGAGATATCTCACTGCATTCCCCTACTTGCAAGAGTGTGAGGAAGTTCGGCATGCTTGTCACGGTTTCGGCCGAGGCTGCCTCTCTTCCTTGCTCGGGCAGGCTTCGGCGTTCGTCGTCTCCGGAATACTAGCTGCCACCGTTGCATGTTTCTATGTTCGTTTGCTTTTGTCTGATTGTTGTTACACCTGTTATCGTTTAGTGTATTAGTGTCCTATAAGGTCTCGTTGTGTTTGTCTAGTGTTGTGTGTGATTGTTTGACTGTCGTGCCGGTAGGCTGTTATTCTACTGTTTGCTCGGTTGAGCTATTTCTCCATATTGTTTGGAGGGTTTTGTCGCACCTGTTAGTGCGGCCGTTATTTTCGCCTACGTGCGGAGTTTTGCTCAGGGCATTTATTCGTGCTTGTATTTGTGTGCATCTACTAAAGTCTGTTGGACTAACGTTCTGCGTCCTGCGCCTGATTCCACCACCACACCCACCTACATCATCATTGACAGAATCACACACCCGCTCGAATGGAATCAGCAGGAGCCGCAGCAGCACAGGCGACGCTGGAGGACAGGGTCCGCGAGCAGAATGACCAGATCCTGCGGATGGGGTCCGCACTGCAGGAGGTGATCACCACCATCCGAGGCTGGGAGACCCGAGGGACACCTCCACCACCATCTTCCTTGCCCGCACCATCGGCAAGTCAGCCCATTCCCGCTCCGGAACCCAGAGGAGTTCGACTCTCGCTCCCGAGGGCCTACGATGGGACCGCTGCCGGGTGTCAGGGATTCCTTCTCCAGGTGGAGCTTTACCTGGCCACCGTGCACCCGGCGCCCTCGGGACACGAGAGCGTGTCCGCCCTGATCTCCTGCCTTTCCGGTAAGGCGTTGGAATGGGCCAACGCAGAGTGGAGGAGAATAGACGCTACCACCATCACCTACGACGAGTTCTCCCGCCGCTTCAGGGCGGTGTTTGACCATCCCCCGGAGGGGAAAGCGGCGGGGGAGCGTCTGTTCTGCCTCCGGCAGGGGAAGA
Source organism: Coregonus lavaretus (assembly GCF_964263955.1). Lineage (NCBI taxonomy): Eukaryota > Metazoa > Chordata > Actinopteri > Salmoniformes > Salmonidae > Coregonus > Coregonus lavaretus. The sequence goes on along the minus strand of NC_140012.1, from coordinate 39,377,103 downwards.
GGAGTGCCCAGGAGTTCGCCTTGGAATTCCGTACTCTAGCGGCGGATGCAGGGTGGAATGAGCGGGCCCTCATCGATCACTATCGATGTAGTCTACGTGAGGACGTCCGTAGGGAGCTGGCCTGTAGGGACACCAGCCTCTCGTTCGACCAGTTGGTCGACATGTCCATCAGGCTGGATACCCTGCTAGCTACCCGCGGGCGTCCCGAGGGGGGTCCGTCCATTTCACCCTCCAGCGCCTCCGAGCCGTGCCCCATGGAGCTCGGTGGCGCTGGCCCTAGAGAGAGGAGGGGTCGGATTATGAGGGGGTCCATCTCCTGCACCAACTGTGGTCGGGGAGGACACACCGCGGCTAGGTGCTGGGGATGGCCTCCTAGGGGAGAAGACGACAGGTCCCGCACTGGGGAGTCCTTCCAGGTGAGTAGGCGCCCCACTCACCCAGAGCTCTCTGTTGCACACTTCTGTATACCTGTGCGTTTTCCACAGGTAGCACCTCATTCCCAGCATAAGGCGCTGGTAGATTCAGGCGCGGCTGGGAATTTTGTTGATAAGGAATTTTATTTAGCCTTAGGGATTCCCCTTCTCCCTGTTGACGTCCCCTTCCCCGTTCATGCCCTAGATAGCCGTCCGTTGGGTGCGGGCTTGATCAGGGAGGTCACGGCGCCACTTAGGATGTGTGCGCAGGGGGGTCATCAGGAGATGATCCAGCTATTTCTGATCGACTCGCCTGCGTATCCGGTGGTGCTGGGCATGCCCTGGTTGAGTACCCATAACCCATCTATTTCGTGGCAGGAGAGGGCTCTGATGGAGTGGTCTGCCCAGTGTGTGGGTCGATGTTTAGGCGTTTCCGTAGGGGCTACCTCGGTGGAGAGTCCAAACCAGGTGCCCGCATTGCACGTTCCCCCTGAGTATGGGGATTTGGCTATTGTGTTCAGTAAGTCGAGGGCGACGCAGTTGCCTCCCCATAGGCAGGGAGATTGTGCGATAGACCTCCAGGCAGGAGCTGCGCTCCCACGGAGCCTTGTGTATCCTCTGTCTCAGGAGGAGAAGAGAGCTATGGAGACTTACATAGACGAATCTCTGAGACAAGGATACATACGGCCTTCCACTTCCCCTGCGTCCTCGAGTTTCTTTTTTGTGAAGAAAAAGGATGGTGGGTTACGCCCGTGCATTGATTACCGTGGTCTCAATCAGATCACGGTGAAGTACAGTTATCCACTCCCGCTGATTGCGACCATGACGGAGTCATTGCACGGGGCGCGTTTCTTCACTAAATTAGATCTCAGGAGCGCGTACAACTTGGTGCGCATTAGGGGGGGCGATGAATGGAAGACAGCCTTTAGTACCACCTCGGGCCATTACGAGTATCTTGTCATGCCATACGGGTTGATGAACGCTCCTTCAGTTTTCCAATTATTCGTGGATGAGATCTTCAGGGACATGCAGGGGCAGGGGGTGGTCGTGTACATAGATTACATTCTCGTGTACTCGCCTACCCGAGTCGAGCATGTGGCCCTGGTGCGCCGAGTGTTGCGGAGGCTGTTGGAGCACGACCTGTATGTCAAGGCAGAGAAGTGTCTGTTTTTCCAGGAGTCGGTTTCCTTTTTGGGTTATCAGTTGTCTGCGTCAGGGGTGAAGATGGAGGTAGACCGGGTGTCAGCCGTGCGTAATTGGCAAACGCCAACCACTGTGAAGGAGGTGCAGCAGTTTTTGGGGTTTGCGAATTACTACCGGAGGTTTATCCGGGGTTTTGGACAGGTGGCAGCTCCCATAACGTCTCTTTTGAAGGGGGTCCGGTGCGTCTGCAGTGGTCAGCCGAGGCGGACAGGGCGTTTGGGAGGCTGAAGGACCTGTTTATCTCGGCCCCGGTGCTGGCGCATCCGGATCCCTCTTTGCCATTTCAGGTAGAGGTGGACGCGTCAGAGGCCGGTATAGGAGCCGTGCTTTCGCAACGGTCCGGCGCGCCACCTAAACTCCGCCCCTGTGCTTTTTATTCCAAGAAGCTCAGTCCGGCGGAGCGAAAAACTATGACGTAGGGGACAGGGAGCTGTTAGCCGTGGTACAGGCCCTAAAGGTGTGGAGGCACTGGCTTGAGGGGGCTCAACACCCTTTCCTCATTTTGACGGACCACCGTAACCTGGAGTACATCCGGGCAGCGAGGAGGCTGAACCCTCGCCAGGCGAGGTGGAATATGTTTTTGACCCGGTTCACATTTAAGATCACGTACATCCCTGGGTCACAGAATGGTAAGGCAGACGCACTGTCTCGGCGGTATGACACGGAGGAGAGGTCCGTGGAGCCCACTCCCATACTGCCGGAGTCTTGTCTGGTGGCACCGGTAGTGTGGGAGGTCGATGCTGAACTCGAGCGGGCGTTACGCACCGACCCTAGTCCACCTCAATGCCCGGAGGGTCGGAAGTACGTTCCACTCGAGGTTCGGGATCGATTGATTTATTGGGCTCACACGTCACCCTCCTCTGGACACCCTGGTATCGGCCGGACAGTGCACTGTCTTAGTGCCAAGTACTGGTGGCCCACGTTGGCGAGGGATGTGAGGGTTTATGTTTCCTCCTGCTCGGTGTGCGCCCAGTGTAAGGCGCCTAGACATCTGCCTAGGGGTAAGTTATTACCCCTGCCCGTTCCACAACGACCATGGTCTCACCTCTCGGTGGATTTCCTCACTGACCTTCCTCCTTCACAGGGGAATACCACTATACTGGTCGTTGTGGACCGGTTTTCTAAGGCCTGTCGTTTGCTCCCTATGCCGGGCCTTCCTACTGCCCTGCAAACCGCCGAAGCACTATTCACCCATGTGTTCCGGCACTACGGGGTACCCGAGGATATTGTGTCTGATCGAGGTCCCCAATTTACCTCCAGAGTCTGGAGAGCTTTTATGGAGCGGTTGGGGGTCTCGGTGAGCCTCACCTCGGGTTACCACCCGGAGAGTAATGGGCAGGTGGAACGTGTGAACCAGGATGTGGGTAGGTTTCTTAGAACATACTGCCAGGACCGGCCGGAGGAGTGGGCAAGGTACGTTCCCTGGGCCGAAATGGCCCAGAATTCCCTACGCCATTCCTCCACTAACCTAACCCCTTTCCAATGTGTGTTAGGTTACCAGCCGGTTCTGGCACCTTGGCAGCAGAGCCAGATCGAGGCTCCTGCGGTGGATGAGTGGGTGCGGCGCTCGGAGGAGACATGGAACGCTGCACACGTCCACCTGCAGCGGGCCCTCCGTCGTCATAAGGCGAGCGCCGATCTCCACCGCAGTGAGGGACCGGTGTACGCACCTGGTGATCGAGTCTGGCTCTCTACCAGAAACCTGCCCCTCCGCCTGCCCTGTCGGAAACTGGGTCGGCGGTTTGTAGGGCCATTTAAAGTCCTGAGAAGGTTGAATGAGGTGTGTTACAAATTACAACTACCTGTTGAGTATAAAAGTATTAACCCCTCGTTCCATGTGTCTCTTCTCAGGCCGGTGGTAGCTGGCCCACTCCAAGAAAGTGAGATCAGGGAGACTCCTCCGCCCCCATTGGACATCGAGGGGGCACCGGCGTACTCCGTGCGGTCCATCTTGGATTCGAGACGTCGGATGGGGGGTCTCCAATATCTAGTGGAGTGGGAGGGGTACGGCCCGGAGGAGCGGTGCTGGGTGCCGAGGAGAGACATTTTGGACCCGTCTCTCCTGACGGAATTCCATCGTGGGCACCCGACGCATCCTGCTCCGCGTCCTCCTGGTCGTCCCCGAGGCCGGAGTCGGCGCACGTCTGGAGCCGCGCGTCAAGGGGGGGGTACTGTCACGGTTTCGGCCGAGGCTGCCTCTCTTCCTTGCTCGGGCAGGCTTCGGCGTTCGTCGTCTCTGGAATACTAGCTGCCACCGTTGCATGTTTCTATGTTCGTTTGCTTTTGTCTGATTGTTGTTACACCTGTTATCGTTTAGTGTATTAGTGTCCTATAAGGTCTCGTTGTGTTTGTCTAGTGTTGTGTGTGATTGTTTGACTGTCGTGCCGGTAGGCTGTTATTCTACTGTTTGCTCGGTTGAGCTATTTCTCCATATTGTTTGGAGGGTTTTGTCGCACCTGTTAGTGCGCCCGTTATTTTCGCCTACGTGCGGAGTTTTGCCTCAGGGCATTTATTCGTGCTTGTTTTTGTGTGCATCTACTAAAGTCTGTTGGACTAACGTTCTGCGTCCTGCGCCTGATTCCACCACCACACCCACCTACATCATCATTGACAATGCTCGAGAATGACCAGCATGCTCGAGTGGCTCCTGATGATGAGGGGAGGGGCTCAACTCGTTTGCCACTCAACGTTTTGACCAGGATCTCTGGTGTTTTGACTAGGGTTTCTGGTGTTTTGACTAGGGTCTCTGGTGTTTTGACTAGGGTCTCTGGTGTTTGACTATATGCTCTGTCTCTGTCTTTTTGTTCTAGATTGATAACGTCGGGGCGTTCATGTGGCAGTCTCAGCTGAGGCATCGCTGGGATGACCATAACAAGCACTGCTTCGCCAACATCTGTGATGCCCTGTTCAGATACTCCTACGAGTACCTGGGAAACACCCCGCGATTGGTCATCACCCCGCTGACTGACAGGTGCACAGACCAATCACAGCTCAGCTCATATGAATTCTATCTAATCCATCAAAATATATATTTTCACATTTTATCTTGACAGGATGTTTCCTCTTCAATACTCAGTTTGTGTCACGACTTCCTCTGAAGCTGCCACCTCTCCTTGTTCAGGCAGGCTTCGGCGTTCGTCGTCACCGGCCTTCTAGCCACTGCCGCTGTGATGAGTGTGATTAGAAGGAGTCAGGTGCAGGAGGGTAAATCACCGAATACAGAGTTTATTTCGTCGTACACAGTTGCGCTGGAGAGCGACAACAAGGTACGGGTAGCTCCAACATAATACAGGCACAGGAGAATAATCTACCCCGGCAATACAAGGTACGAGTAGCTCCACCGAGCTACACTCAACTCACATAAAACAATCACCCACAAGGACAAGGGGGCAGAGGGAACACTTATACACGGACTAATGAGGGGATATAACCAGGTGTGTGTAATTGACAAGACAAGACAAATGGAATGATGATATATGGAGCGGCAGTGGCTAGTAAGCCGGTGACGACGAACGCTGAAGCCTGCCCGAACAAGGAGGGGAGGCAGCCTCGGCGGAAGTCGTGACAGTACCCCCCACCCCCCCCCCCTTGACGCACAGCTCCACCAGCGCGACGGCCAAGAGGACTTGGAGCAGGGCGAGCCGGATGGCGACGGTGGAACTCCCGCAACAGGGAGGGATCGAGGATATACCTCACCGGGACACAGCACCGTTCCTCCGGACCGTACCCCTCCCACTCCACAAGGTACTGAAGGCCCCCCACCCGACGCCTCGAATCCAGGATGGAACGGACATAGTACGCCGGGGCCCCCTCGATGTCCAGAGGAGGTGGAGGGACCTCCCGCACCTCAGACTCCTGGAGTGGACCAGCCACCACCGGCCTGAGGAGAGACACGTGAAACGAGGGGTTAATACGGTAATCAGGGGGAAGTAATAACCTATAGGTGACCTCGTTGATTCTCCTCAGGACTTTGAACAGCCCCACAAACCGCGGGCTCAGCTTCCGGCAGGGCAGGCGGAGGGGCCACGGTGCCAGAACTGGTTGGTAACCTAAAACACATTGGAATGGCGTTAGGTTAGTAGAGGAGTGGCGGAGAGAGTTCTGGGCATATTCTGCCCATGGCAAGAACACTGACCACTCCCCCGGCCAGTCCTGGCAGTAGGACCGCAGGAACCTACCCACATCCTGATTTACACGTTCCACCTGCCCATTAGACTCAGGCTGACCGAGACCCCCAGACGTTCCATGAACGCCTTCCAGACCTGGGGACCTCAGTCAGACACTATATCCTCTGGTACCCCGTAGTGCCAGAAGACGTGTGTAAACAGGGCCTCCGCAGTTTGCAGAGCCGTGGGGAGACCGGACAGAGGAAGGAGGCGGCAGGCCTTGGAAAAGCATTCCACATCGACCAGAATGGTGGTGTTACCTTGGGAGAGGGGAAGATCAGTCAGGAAATCAACACTTAGGTGAGACCATGGTCGTTGTGGAACTGGTAAAGGTTGTAACTTACCCGCTGGTAGGTGCCTAGGTGCCTTACTCTGGGCGGGAGGAGACATACACCCTCACGTCCTTAGCCAAGGTTGGCCACCAGTACTTTCCGGTCAGGCAGCGCACTGTACGACCGATACCTGGGTGACCAGAGGAGGGTGACGAGTGTGCCCAGTAGATCAGACAATCACGGATAAGAGCAGGCACGTACCGCAGCCCAGCTGGACACTGAGGTGGAGATGGATCTGTGCGTAATGCCTGCTCTATATCCGCGTCCATCACCCATACTACCGGCGCCACAATGCAGGAGGCTGGGAGTATGGGGGTGTTGTCTCTGGGCCTCTCCTCTGTGTCATACAGCCGTGGCAATGCGTCTGCCTTCACAAAGAAGAAACTCGAGGAGGCGGGTGAAGTGGAAAGTGATCTGCTCACAATGAGTCTCCTGGGTAATCATGGTGACTGGTGCAGTAACTTCCTGAACAAACCCGGACCCTAATGGTCGACTATCAAGTGCTCTGATGGGGAGTGGAATGGATAGGGGAACCAATGAAATTCCTAGACGGCGTGAGAATGCCCTGTCCATAAAGTTCCAAACTACATCTTAATCGACTAGCGCCTTACACTGGGGAACTACCATGTGATCGGGAAAGTAGATGGGTAGGGTACAGTGCGCAGCAGAGGGTAGTGTTTGATACTTGAGGTGATGCGAGAGTGCCCTGCCTGCCGCCTCCAGACCCAAAAGAGCGTTGACGACCACGTGTGGTGTACAGTCCCTTCGTGCCACCGAAGTGACACTCTCGCTGTCGTCCTCCGCTCTCTCGGATCGCGGTTCCACCCAGCTCCATCAGCTCGGGATCCGAGTCGGCCGGGGTGGGAACGGGCAGACCCCTTCCAGGACGTCCTCTGGCTGCCAGCAGGTTGTCCAAACGGATGATCATGTCCACCAGTTGCGTGAAGGACAACATGGTGTCCCGGCAGGCTAGCTCCCATCGGACGTCCTCCCGAAGATGGCACCGGAAGTGGTCGATCAGGGCCCGCTCGTTCCACCCGGACTCCACAGCAAGATTCCGAAACTAGTCCTGCGCGGTCCTCGTCCCCTGCCTCAGGTGGACCAGCCGCTCGCCCGCCACTCGACCTTTGGGCGGGTGATCAAAGACATCCCGAAAGAGGAGAGCGAACTCCCCGTAGTTCTCCAACGCGGCTCCTCCTTCGTTCCAAACCGCGTTGGCCCACTACAGGGCTTTCCCCGAGAGGCAGGAAACGAGGGCGGACACCTTTTCCCACTCCGATGGGGCCGACCTGATGCTGGAGAAGTAGACCTCCAGTTGGAGGAGGAATCCTTGGCAGAGCGCTGCCATCCCGTCGAACTCCCGTGGTCAGGATATCTGGATCCCTCCGGGTGCTGGGGTGTGGGTGGCTGGATCCGGTTGGCCAGCTGATCTCGACAGATCGGGTCCTCTCCTCTCTAGGCGTTGGACGACCTGAAGAACCCGATCCATCGCTTCCCCCAAGCTGGCCAGCATCGTGGAATGTTCAGTTCTGTTGTGTGAGTGATCATGTAAAGAGTTTCTGTCTCTCTCCCAGGTGTTACATCACTCTGACCCAGTCTCTCCATCTCATCATGGGTGGGGCTCCGGCCGGTCCTGCCGGTACCGGGAAGACAGAGACCACCAAGGATCTGGGCCGAGCCCTCGGCATCATGGTCTATGTATTCAACTGCTCTGAGCAGATGGATTACAAGGTGAATCTGTTGCTCAGACTTCTTATATTGCCAAAAAATGTAATCTTATTCAAGCATACAATAGATTCTGCTGTGGTTTTTTAATTGGGCCTTATGTTGTCCTGTCTTGCCAGTCTTGTGGAGACATCTATAAGGGTCTGGCTCAGACTGGGGCCTGGGGCTGCTTTGATGAGTTCAACCGAATCTCAGTGGAGGTGTTGTCTGTCATCGCTGTGCAGGTAAGATACTTCTCTAGTTCTCGCCCCCTAAGATACTTCTCTAGTTCTCGCCCCCTCCTCTCTTTCTTTCCCCCTATCTCTCTCCCTCCTCTATCTATCTCTCTCTCTCATGGTGACACTGACCCCCCTCCAGGTGAAGTCTGTTCAGGACGCTATCAGAGATAAGAAGATAATCTTTAACTTCCTGGGTGAGACCATCAAGCTGATCCCCACCGTGGGAGCCTTCATCACCATGAACCCGGGCTACGCCGGCCGTGCAGAGCTACCGGAGAACCTCAAGGCTCTGTTCAGGTACCATACACATAGTGGATCTCTCTCTCTGCCTCTCTATCTCGCAAACTCTCTTTCTCTCTTTATCTTCTTTCTTCCTCTCTTTCTCGCAGACTGTTTCTTTCTCAGTCACTCTTTCACCAAATATTTATCTCTTGCCCTTACTTGTCTTCATACCTGAGTGTCTCTCTCCTGTAGGCCATGTGCCATGGTGGTGCCGGACTTTGAGTTAATCTGTGAGATCATGTTGGTGGCTGAAGGCTTCATCGACGCCAGAGTCCTGGCCAGGAAGTTCATCACCCTCTACACCCTCTGCAAAGAGCTGCTCTCCAAACAGGTACAGTAGCTACCTCACTGCTTTAATACACTGTCACTCTCATCCTGCTCACCCTTCATTCGCCTTGCTGTCTGCTCACAACACAGAGATTTTACATCCTCACCATCTCTTTAAAACATCTTCATAGTTTCCTTTGTGGTGTGTGTGTTTGTTTGTGTACAGGACCACTATGACTGGGGTCTGCGTGCCATTAAGTCCGTGCTAGTGGTGGCCGGCTCTTTGAAGAGAGGAGACCCGGGTCGCCCGGAAGACCAGGTCCTGATGAGAGCTCTAAGAGACTTCAACGTCCCCAAGATCGCGATGGACGACTCACCTGTGTTCCTGGGACTGATCGGAGACCTGTTCCCTGCTCTGGACGTCCCCAGGAAGAGAGACATGGACTTTGAGAAGGTCGGACACGCACAAACACACACACACACTTGCCTCTCCTTAGCTAGACAGAGCACATGACAGAGGTGGGAAGGGCAGAAATAACATGAGCATTCATATAAATGTACACCTGTGTTTATACAGTATCTGTGTATCATCTGTAGCAAAAAAATACTTTTTTACAGTTGTCTATGTTAAAAAAGTTGTTTCTGATGCTACAGATGTAGGATCAGAATTTGATCACCCTGTTGCAGGATAACGTTTCTGCAATGCAGAAAAAATTGTAGTGTATTTGTGGTTTAAAAAGGCTTCTGAAATTTGTAATTTCCACTAAATGTCAGACTTGATTTTCCCTTAAATATATCAACCCCTACAAAAAATTTCCATTCATTATAATCCACATAATAATTCACATTTCCTGTTGCTTCAGGATTATTTTCCTGCTGTAGCAAACTGGCTCAAATAAAGATCCTACATCTGTAACTGAGATAGTCGTTGTGTGGGTGTGTATCAGGTAGTGAAGCAGTCAGTGCTGGACCTGAATCTGCAGGCGGAGGACAGTTTTATCCTGAAGGTGGTTCAGCTGGAAGAGCTGCTGGCCGTCCGACATTCCGTCTTCATCATCGGCAACGCCGGCACCGGCAAGTCCAAGGTACCATAAACCCTCATCCCTCTAACCTCTATTGTGCACCACTCTTTTTCTATATTTTTCTGACTCCAATTGTCTGGAAAGAGTGTGCATTTCAAATGCCACCCTATGGGCCCTGGTCAGAAGTAGTGCACTAAATAGGGAAAAGGGTGGGATGGAGCCAAATATTCTGTTCGGTTAGAAGCCAACACTGTTGTGTTGTGTCTCCAGGTGATGCGCTCGCTGAATAAGACCTATCAGAACATGAAGAGGAAGCCGGTGATCGTGGATCTGGACCCCAAGGCTGTCACCTGTGACGAGCTGTTTGGCATCATCAACCCTGCCACCCGAGAGTGGAAGGACGGTACGATGGAACTAGTGAGGCTATAATATAGTTGAAATGTGTAGTCAATGAAGCCCTAACAACACACTAAGTAAAGAAGCTTTGCATCTGGACTTCTCTCTCTAGTTCTAGGCACACGGCCCCATCTGTACAACCTGAGTTAATAGTGTTGAAGTGTTTTTGAGTAGTGTTGCACGGTATACCAGTACCACGGTAATATCACGGTACCAAAACGTCATGATACTTATGATACCAACATTTTAGACTACCGTAGTACCGTTTCATATGATACTACCGACTTTTTCATCCCTACCATTCTAAAGAACCTGCTGGCGCCTGTTATATAATGTTTCTAAAGTCAGTTTGGTTTATGAATTCAGTTGAATTTAAGCAACAGCCACTAGTCTCTTGTATGGGCAGGTCCAATAATATCCACTTCACTTTCATGCACATATCACGTGTAGCAGCTGTAATCAGCCAGCTGCATCCCATACCAGCCCTCACTCACCTGCTTCTCTCCGTCCGCTCTTCACGCACGTCTATTCCTCCGTCAGTTAAAAATATATATCATTTAGCCGGGATGCAGACCCAGACCCTGATAAGTCTTTTGTTGTTAGATTTGTTACATTGGAGCAGCGTGCAAAGCGAGCAATGTTGATACATTGTATAATTTAATCACCTGTTATAACCAAGAGGACAGACCAGTCTAAGTAGACTTTGCAAGTTCACTGTCATGCAGCCTCTGAGTGTCAGAGAGGGAAAATGGAGCACTGCAACAGGCATGCTTGCAGCTTTACAGCAAAGAAAATTGCTTGTCTCTAGCCTAAACGGTTCAATATGACCCATATTACCGGATATGCCTTTTTTAATTTCTATCTGGAATCGCACACAAACCATGTCGCAGGCCGTTTTAAACTAATCCCGGGTCGCTAATTATTGGTTTGATAACCAACAATGTTGTTCATTCATGTTACCTAGCTAGCTAACATCCTGGTAACTTGACAGTAGGTTTAGGTAAATTTGATTGGCACAGGAAGAAATGAAATGGGTCTGCTACCCATGAGATGTGCTTCAAAAGATAGGATTCATATAGGCCTAATGTAATCCTAAACTACATCAAAAATCTATTTATTTCTGGTGCACCTTAAATTCTGTTTAGTGCCTAACGTTTTAAAAGTAGGGAGCAGTGTGTGTGTGTTTGTGGGAGAGGGAGAGTGGTGTGTTTATGAGAGTGAGGGAGACAGAGAGAGTGTGTCTATGTTAACTGAAGAGTAAACATGGTTTCATGCAGTGTTTTCCCCTGACTGACACAATGACATGCAGATCATGCATGTATATCAAGATCATGCATGTATATCACAGGAAGTTGGTGGCACCTTAATTTGGGAGGACGGGCTCGTGGTAATGGCTGGAGCGGAATAGGTGGAATGGTATCAAACATGGTTTCTAGGTATTTGATGCCATTCCATTTGCGCCGTTCCAGCCATTTGCGCCGTCCTCCCTTCAGCAGCCTCCACTGATGTACTGTTTATTCCTTCCTCCCATTCCTCTAGCCAAATCACAGGTAGGCCTTTGCAAATATGAGCAAATCAGCGTTCTTGTTAGGCTATGGTTAAACCCAGCACTCAGAGAAACAAAACACGACTAAGGGAGTGGAAGAAACAAAAATGCTTTTAATAAAAATTCAATTTGTCTTAGTCCAAAAAACAACTGAAGAAAAGGAACAGAGTGGGCTAGTCGGCTCCGGAGGAAGGAGAGGCTGAGGCAGGCAGGCAGGCAGGGAGGTATGTCTGAACTGAAGACAACACAAACGACAGGTTAAGGAGAGTAAAGAGCCAGGCTGAAGACAAAGACAATTAAACTCTACTGGTGAGCTAAGTTACCGCTCTAGTAAGAACAACGATCTGGCGCCGGTGGAGAGCCATGCCCAGGAATTAGTAGTGCAGGTTGATGAGAGAATAGGATGCAGCTGCGTAGGCAGGAATCACTGGAAACAACCCGCAGCTGCACAGGAGAAGCAGATCCTAAGCACGCCCCCCGATCCACTCCAGACACACACCGGCAGACGCACCAACATAATGGGGACAAACCCACATACAGATACAACAGACAAATAGGGGACAAAACAAGGAGGAAGGGAAACAGAAAAGGGAGAGACAAGCTGCCCACATAACAGTTCTATGCAGTATTCAATTATACACTGAACAGTGGGAAGTTAAATTCAATGTGTTGTATTGAGTAGAAGTGTGAATTTCAGTTTTTGGAGAATGTTTAGAAAATGTGACGGGGCGAACAGGATGCTAGGCCACAGATTTTTCCCCCACCGTGGTATCGTGATACTACTTGGTATCGTGATACTTGCCCTGGTATCATATCGTTTGTAAAATGTTGGTATCGTGACAAGCCTATTTTGGAGTCTGTCTGGTTGTTGTCTAATGTTGTGTGCCACGCTGGTTTCAGGTCTTTTCTCCTGTGTGATGAGAGATCTGGCCCTCATCAGCCATGATGGGCCCAAGTGGATCGTACTGGACGGAGACATCGACCCTATGTGGATCGAATCCCTCAACACTGTCATGGACGACAACAAGGTCTGTCTGTGTGTGTATGTGTGTACCTTGAGGTTTTGGGATGCCGTGTCCTTTCCTCAGGGTGATCTGGAACACCTCCAGGTTGGGGATTTTGGCAGCGAGGCGAGACTGCTTGTGTGTGTGTGTGTGTGTGTTTGTGTGGTGTATTCAGGTCATATGGTCCTAACCCCGTGTGTGTGTCTGTGTAGGTATTGACTCTGGCCAGTAATGAGCGCATCCCTCTTAACTCCACCATGCGTCTGGTGTTTGAGATTAAGGACCTGCGGACGGCCACTCCAGCCACCGTGTCCCGTGCAGGAATCCTCTTCATCAACTCTGCTGACCTGGGATGGAGCCCGTCAGTACCTCCCTACACATACACTATATATACAAAAGTATGTGGACACCCCTTCAAATTAGTGGATTCTGCTATTTCAGCCACACCCGTTGCTGACAGGTGTATGAAATCGAGCACATAGCCATGCAATCTCCATAGACAAAAATTGGCAGTAGAATGGCCTTACTGAAGAGCTCAATGACTTTCAACGTGTCACCGTCATTGGATGCCACCTTTCCAACAAGTCAGTTCATCAAATGTCTATCATGCTAGAGCTGCCCCGGTCAACTGTAAGTGCTGTTATTGTGAAGTGGAAATGTCTAGGAGCAACAATGGCACACCCGCGAAGTGGTAGGCCACACAAGTTAACAGAACGGGACCACCGAGTGCTGAAGCGCGTAAAATGTTTCTGTCCTCGGTTGCAACACTCACTACCAAGTTCCAAACTGCCTCTGGAAGCAACGTCAGCACAAGAACTGTTCGTCGGGAGCGTCATGAAATGGGTTTCCATGGCCGAGCAGCCGCACACAAGCCTAAGATCACCATGCGCAATGCCAAGCGTCGGCATTGGACTCAGGAGCAGTGGACATGCGTTCTCTGGAGTGATGAATCATGCTTCACCATCTGGCAGTCCGACGGACGAATCTGGGTTTGGCGGATGCCAGGAGAACTCTAACTTCCCCAATGCATAGTGCCAACTATAACATTTGGTGGAGGGATAATAATGGTCTGGGGCTGTTTTTCATGGTTTGGGATAGGCCCCTTAGTTTCAGTGAAGGGAAATCTTAATGCTACAGCATACAATTACATTCTAGACGATTCTATGCTTCCAACTTTGTGGCAACAGTTTGGGGAAGGCCCATTCCTGTTTCAGCATGACAATGCTCTCGTGCACAAAGTGACATCCATACAGTAATGGTTTGTCAAGATAGGTGTGGAAGAACTTGACTGGCATGCACAGAGCCCTGACCTCAACCCCATCGAACACCTTTGGAATGAATTGGAACGCCGACTGTGAGCCAGGCCTAATCGCCCAACATCAGTGCCCGACCTCACTAATGCTCTTGTGGCTGAATGGAAGCAAGTCCCTGCAGCAATGTTCCAACATCTAGTGGAAAGCCTTCCCAGAAGAGTGGAGGCTGTTATAGCAGCAAAGGGGGGACCAACTCCATATTAATCCCCATGATTTTGGCATGAGATGTTCGAGAGGCAGGTGTCCACATACTTTTGGTAATGTAGTGTACATTAAATTGAACACCTTGGTTGGTGTCCCAAATGACACCCTGTTCCCTATATAGTGTACTACTTTTGAACAGGGACAATAGGGCTCTGGTCAAAAGTAGTTCACTACATGGGGAATAGGGTGCCATTTGGGATGCAGTCCTCAAGTCATATTGTCGTTATATAACACATCAGGGTTGGGGTCAATTACAATTTAATTTGAAATTCCAATTCAATTCTTGAATTCACACATAAAGTTGAAAATGTATGTTGAATTCCATTCGAATTTCAACAATCTTCAAGTTATGGAATTGGAATTAGACTGTTTGAATTGGAATTGCACAAAAGAAAAAAAGAAAGGGGAATTGATTTGAATTAGAATTCAATATTTGTACATTTCCCAGTTGATGGAATTAATGCATTTAGTATAAGAAATGGAGTGCAATTTGTATTTCTATAGTTCCAGGATACCTATGCTGTGTGAACAGTGACATGATCAGCCTAAAAGCCTGAGGGAATTTAATTCTAATTGGAATTTGTGGAATTGTTGGGGATAATATTTCATTGGGAATTGAATTATTGGAATTTACCTAACATTGGAATTCAGAAGAATTGAATTATCTCTGAATTCAAAGTCTGACCTGGAATTTGAATTGAATTTAATGGAATTTACAGGGAGAGGGAATTGAATTAGAATCCATTAATTTGTGGAATTAACCCTAAACCTGCAACACATTTATTGACCTGAGTGACCTTGTGTCCTGTCTGTCTGTGTGTTCCTTCAGGGTGGTGACCAGCTGGATCGAGAAGCGAGAGGTCCAGTCGGAGAAAGCCAACCTGTTCATCCTGTTTGACAAGTACTTGCCTACCTGTCTGGAGAAGCTCAAGTTCGGCTTCAAGAAGATCACTCCTATCCCAGAGGTCACACTGGTCCAAACCCTGCTCCACTTCATGGAGTTTCTACTGGTGCCTGAGAACACCCCGCCCGACTCCAACAAAGAACTCTACGAGCTCTACTTTGTGTTCGCCTGCGTCTGGGCCTTTGGAGGGGCCATGTGCCAGGACCAGGTAGCTACCCACTCAGGACTACGTTCATTCTCAAGGGGTGCAGGGTTCTCCCCAAATAATGTAAGAGGAGTGCTGCGCCACCTTGTGGACTGGCTGCGCCACTATGTAAAATAAAAAATAAAGTAAAAAGATTGCAGGAAATGGCAGTTACAGGTGTTCAAGAACACAAAAATCTCTGAGTCCAAAGGGGGTCACTGCACCCCTCTAGGGCCCTCGTCAAATGTAGTGCACTGTATAGGGAATAACATGCAATTTCAGATGCAGCCAGGGTAACATTTTTACAGTGCAAAATGCAGACTCTCCATGAACAAGTGAAGGAAAGTGACACTCAAGAGTTCTGTCTAACCTAACTTCTCTCTCTCTCTCTCTCTGTCTCTGTCTCTGTGTGTGTTTGGTCCGTAGCTGACAGACTACCGTGTGGAGTTCAGTAAGTGGTGGGTGAATGAGTTTAAGACCATCAAGTTCCCGTCTGCAGGGACTGTGTTTGACTACTACATTGACAGAGTCTCCAAGAAGTTCCAGCCCTGGACAGAGTTAGTCCCCAAGTTCCAGCTGGATCCAGACCTCCCACTGCAGGTCAGAGTCCTGTCTGTCTACCTGGCAACTCACCCAATTAATGAATGACACGTGGAGTAACTCTTAGCTCCTAGGACTCTTAGGACATTGTAGTTTGTCTTTGCTATGAGGTGCTCTGCAACAATAAATTGAGATTTTGGAGAGTTAATTGAGCTGACAGCCGTTTTGCAATGTTTAGCTATGGCTTTAGTCATCAATCTAGCAAGAGGGCAATATTTTATGAATGTAGTAGTGTGTGTGTGTCCCCCACCCCCCAGAAAGCTATGACCTTTGGCTTTCACCTGGAATAGTTTATTTATGTCTGAATAAAACACACTTTTCAACCCATATGATCTAGTACACAATAAAAGTATAATAGAACATATACAGATATGATTAAATAAATAAAACTTGTGAATGAATAAGCCTTTTCATACTTTAGTCAAAATCAGTTAAATTTCTGGATGTCTAACATTTGGGCCATTTAAACAGCATGTGTCCCGCCTACAGACAAGGGGAGAAGGGCTATGTAAAGGGATTGATTTTTTCGTTCTGAGCATATGCAATGTGTCTGCCTCCGACGTAAAACAAATGTTTGACTTCCACACAAAATTACTTCTTTACTTATTTTAGGTTTAAGAAAGTGTGTAGGTCGCATTCTTTATCGTAGATCTATAACAGTTATGTATTTCGATCCGCCTGCTTGAGACAAATTCTGCGATTGCTTTGCCATGTCTGTGCCATGAAGCAGTCGGCAGGTAGCTTAGTGGGTAAGAGCGTTGTGCCAGTAACCGAAAGGTCGCTGGTTCTAATCCCCGAGCCGACTAGGTGAAAAATCTGTCGATGTGCCCTTGAGCAAGGCACTTAACCCTAATTGCTGCTGTAAGTCGCTCTGGATAAGAGTGTCTGCTAAATGACAAAAAAAAAAAAATAATAAAAAAAAAGCAGTCGAGCTGCTTTGATGTAATGTTGCAGTGAAGTGATATAAATCAATGTAATGATGCAGCCGACCACCAGAGGGAGGCAAATACAAGTTTATTCGACAGAGGATGTTTACATGGTCCTAGTAAGGTCTGGATGGCTGTCTTCTGACTTATAAAACAGTGAGAAATCAATCAAATAAGTCATGTAAACATATACATATTTTTTAAAGGAATTCTAGTGCCCGATTTCGGGGACTGTCAGCTTAAGATGATTACTAAGCACCAGATTTTGGAGAGTTATTCTGCTGACCTTTACCCTCTGTCTCCTGTTCCTCTCAGGCGTCTCTGGTTCACACGGCTGAGACCATCCGTATCCGCTACTTCATGGACAAACTGATGGAGAGGAAGTGTCCTGTGATGTTGGTGGGCAACGCGGGCAGTGGCAAGTCAGTCCTGATGGGAGACAAGCTCCGCGGCCTCAGCACTGATTACTATGTGGTCCAGTCTGTCCCCTTCAACTTCTACACAACCTCGGCCATGCTGCAGGCCATCCTTGAGAAACCCCTGGAGAAGAAGGCAGGCCGGAACTATGGCCCCCCCGGCAGCAAGAGTCTCATCTACTTCATAGACGACATGAACATGCCTGAGGTCGACAAGTACTTCACTGTGGCTCCGCACACACTCATCCGCCAGCACATGGACCACGGACACTGGTACGATCACAACCACTGACTAGTCAACCACAACATAACTACAATCACTATTTTGATCCTACTACAGTGAGGGAAAAAAGTTTTTGATCCCCTGCTGATTTTGTATGTTTGCCCACTGACAAAGACATGATCAGTCTATAATTTTAATGGTAGGTTTATTTGAACAGTGAGAGACAGAATAACAAACAAAAAATGAAAAACGCATGTCAAAAATTGTATAAATGGATTTGCATTTTAATGAGGGAAATAAGTATTTGACCCCTCTGCAAAACATGACTTAGTACTTTGTGGCAAAACCCTTGTTGGCAATCACAGAGGTCAGACGTTTCTTGTAGTTGGCCACCAGGTTTGCACACATCTCAGGGATTTTGTCCCACTCCTCTTTGCAGATCTTCTCCAAGTCATTAAGGTTTCGAGCCTGACGTGTGTTTTGGGTCATTGTCATGCTGGAATACCCATCCACAACCCATTTTCAATGCCCTGGCTGAGGGAAGGAGGTTCTCACCCAAGATTTGACGGTACACGGCCCCGTCCATCGTCCCTTTGATACGGTGAAGTTGTCCTGTCCCCTTAGCAGAAAAATACCCCCAAAGCATAATGTTTCCACCTCCATGTTTGACGGTGGGGATGGTGTTCTTGGGATCATAGGCAGCATTCCTCCTCCTCCAAACACGGCGAGTTGAGTTGATGCCAAAGAGCTCGATTTTGGTCTCATCCGACCACAACACTTTCACCCAGTTCTCCTCTGAATCATTCAGATGTTCATTGGCAAACTTCAGACGGGGCTGTATATGTGCTTTCTTGAGCAGGGGGACCTTACGGGCGCTGCAGGATTTCAGTCCTTCACGGCGTAGTGTGTTACCAGTTGTTTTCTTTGTGACTATGGTCCCAGCTGCCTTGAGATCATTGACAAGATCCTCCCGTGTAGTTCTGGGCTGATTCCTCACCGTTCTCATGATCATTGCAACTCCACGAGGTGAGATCTTGCATGGAGCCCCAGGCCGAGGGAGATTGATAGTTTCTTCCATTTGCGAATAATCGCACCAACTGTTGTCACCTTCTCACCAAGCTGCTTGCCGATGGTCTTGTAGCCCATTCCATCCTTGTGTAGGTCTACAATCTTGTCCCTGACATCCTTGGAGAGCTCTTTGGTCTTGGCCATGGTGGAGAGTTTGGAATCTGATTGATTGATTGCTTCTGTGGACAGGTGTCTTTTATACAGGTAACAAGCTGAGATTAGGAGCACTCCCTTTAAGAGTGTGCTCCTAATCTCAGCTCGTTTCTTGTATAAAAGACACCTGGGAGCCAGAAATCTTTCTGATTGAGAGGGGGTCAAATATTTATTTCCCTCATTAAAATGCAAATTAATTTAAAACATTTTTGACATGCGTTTTTCTGGATTTTGTTGTTGTTATTCTGTCTCTCACTGTTCAAATAAACCTACGATTCAAATTAGACTGATAATTTATTTATTAAAACATAATGTTAACTTTCACTGCTATGCGGATGACACACAGCTGTACATTTCAATGAAACATGGTGAAGCCCCAAAATTGCCCTCGCTAGAAGCCTGTGTTTCAGACATAAGGAAGTGGATGGCTGAAAACTTTCTACTTTTAAACTCGGACAAAACAGAGATGCTTGCTCTAGGTCCCAAGAAACAAAGAGATCTTCTGTTAAATCTGACAATTCATCTTGATGGTTGTAAAGTCGTCTCAAATAAAACTGTGAAGGACCTCGGCGTTACTCTTGACCCTGATCTCTCTTTTGACGAACATATCAAGACTGTTTCAAGGACAGCTTTTTTCCATCTACGTAACATTGCAAAAATCAGAAATTTTCTGTCCAAAAATGATGCAGAAAAATTAATCCATGCATTTGTTACTTCTAGGTTAGACTACTGCAATGCTCTACTTTCCGGCTACCCGGATAAAGCACTAAATAAACTTCAGTTAGTGCTAAATACGGCTGCTAGAATCCTGACTAGAATCAATAAATTTGATCATATTACTCCAGTGCTAGCTTCCCTACACTGGCTTCCTGTTAAGGCAAGGGCTGATTTCAAGGTTTTACTGTTAACCTATAAAGCGTTACATGGGCTTGCTCCTACCTATCTTTCCGAGTTGGTCCTGCCGTACATACCAATACGTACGCTACGGTCACAAGACGCAGGCCTCCTAATTGTCCCTAGAATTTCTAAGCAAACAGCGGGAGGCAGGGCTTTCTCCTATAGATCTCCATTTTTATGGAACAGTCTGCCTACCCATGTGAGAGACGCAGACTCGGTCTCAACCTTTAAGTCTTTACTGAAGACTTATCTCTTCAGTAGGTCATATGATTGAGTGTAGTCTGGCCCAGGAGTGTGAAGGTGAACGGAAAGGCTCTGGAGCAACGAACAGCCCTTGCTGTCTCTGCCAGGCCGGTTCCCCTCTCTCCACTGGGGTTCTCTGCCTCTAACCCTGTTACAGGGGCTGAGTCACTGGCTTGCTGGTGCTCTTTCATGCCGTCCCTAGGAGGGGTGCGTCACTTGAGTGGGTTGAGTTACTGACGTGATCTTCCTGTCTGGGTTGGCGCCCCCCCTTGGTTTGTGCTGTGGTGGAGACCTCTGTGGGCTATACTCGGCCTTGTCTCAGGATTGTAAGTTGGTGGTTGAGGATATCCCTCTAGTGGTGCGGGGGCTGTGCTTTGGCAGAGTGGGTGGGGTTATATCCTTCCTGTTTGGCCCTGTCCGGGGGTTTCTTCGGATGGGGCCACAGTGTCTCCGGACCGCTCCTGTCTCAGCCTCCAGTATTTATGCTGCAGTAGTTTATGTGTCGGGGGGCTGGGGTTAGTTGGTTATACCTGGAGTACTTCTCCTGTCTTATCCAGTGTCCTGTGTGAATTTAAGTATGCTCTCTCTAATTCTCTCGTTCTCTCTTTCTCTCTGAGAACCTGAGCCCTAGGACCATACGTCAGGACTACCGGGCATGATGACACCTTGCTGTCCCCAGTCCGCCTGGCCTTGCTGCTATTCCAGTTTCAACTGTTCTGCCTGCGGTTACGAAACCCCTACCTGTCCCAGACCTGCTGTTTTCAACTCTTAATGATCGGCTATGAAAAGCCAACTGAGAGACCTGAGCCCTAGGACCATACGTCGGGACTACCGGCCGTGGTGACTCCTTGCTGTCCCCAGTCCGCCTGGCCTTGCTGCTATTCCAGTTTCAACTGTTCTGCCTGCGGTTATGGAACCCCTACCTGTCCCAGACCTGCTGTTTTCAACTCTTAATGATCGGCTATGAAAAGCCAACTGAGATTTATTCCTGATTATTATTTGACCATGCTTATCACTTATGAACATTTTTGAACATCTTGGCATGGTTCTGTTATAATCTCCACCCGGCACAGCCAGAAGAGGACTGGCCACCCCTCATAGCCTGGTTCCTCTCTAGGTTTCTTCCTAGGTTTTGGCCTTTCTAGGGAGTTTTTCCTAGCCACCGTGCTTCTACACCTGCATTACTAGCTGTTTGGGGTTTTAGGCTGGGTTTCTGTACAGCACTTCGAGATATTAGCTGATGTAAGAAGGGCTATATAAAATACAATTGATTGATTGATTTGTCAGTGGGCAAACGTACAAAATCAGCAGGGGATCAAATACTTTTTTCCCTCACTGTATCTCTCTCACCCTCTCTACCTCTCTCCCCTCTCCTCCTCTCTCCCTACCTATCATCCCCCTCTCCCTGCCTCCCTTCTCAGGTATGACAGAGCCAAGCTGACTCTGAAGGACATCCATAACTGCCAGTACGTGGCCTGTATGAACCCTACAGCTGGCAGCTTCACCATCGACCCCCGACTGCAGGTACTCACCAGACTAACGCTAAATACAAGGTTGGAGAAGAAGCGTATTAGAAACCTCTCTAGTCATTCTGTTTTAGACTGCTCTTAACCCTCTGCATCCCATAGTTGCCTTATGTATGGTAAGATACTGTAACCCTGCTCTCTCTCTCTCTCTCTCTCTCTCTCTCTCTCTCTCTCTCTCTCTCTCTCTCTCTCTCTCTCTCTCTCTCTCTCTCTCTCTCTCTCTCTCTCTCTCTCTCTCTCTCTCTCTCTCTCTCTCTCTCTCTCTCTCTCTCTCTCTCTCTCTCTCTCTCTCTCTCTCTCTCTCTCTCTCTCTCAGAGGCACTTCTGTGTCTTTGCGGTGGGTTTCCCGGGCCAGGACGCACTCCAAAGCATCTATAACTCCATCTTCTCCCAACATCTGGACATGAATGGCTTTCTCCCCGCCGTCAAGAAGTTCTGCTCCACGCTGGTCACCTCTGCAATCAGTAAGAACACTACAGAGAAACACTTAGATAATCGTCATGTCAAACTGAAAATGTAATGACTTAATTCAACATCTCATCCGATTTAACTTCTCATTTTATGACATTGAACTAGTGTCAGAGATGGGGGAAACCAATGCAGTATATAGGCCTACAGTATTTGCCCTGTCTCCATGTTCTTACCTGTCTGTGTGTGTATTTTCTTCTCCAGTGTTCCACCAGAGGATCTCCACTTCCTTCCTTCCCACGGCAGTCAAGTTCCACTATGTCTTTAACCTCAGAGACTTGTCCAACATCTTCCAGGTAAACCCTTCTCCCTTACAGCTATCTATATGATGGGCATCTTGATCATACATTGTAAAGTTGGTTTGAGACACTGGAATGACCCACTGGCTCATGTTTGTTATGAATTACTGTGGAGAGGAGGGAGGTATCTTGCTGTGTGTGTGTGTGTGTGTGTGTAAATGTGATGAGAGATCATCATCATGTTAGTGCATGTGTGTGAGATGTTCAATTCGTCCCTCTGTGTCTCTCCTGTCTGCTGCCAGGGTCTTCTGTTCTCCATGCCAGAGTGTGTGAAGGCTCCTGCTGAGCTGGTGAGACTGTGGCTTCATGAGTGTGACCGTGTGTACGGAGACAAGCTAGTGGATGAGAAGGACATGGTGCTGTTTGCCAAGATCAAGGGAGAGATCTGCAAGAAGTGCTTCGAGGTACGACTTAACACACACACATGCACTCATTGTCTGACATTGAGAAAAAACTCAAAACTAATGGTGAACTAATGGTGAATAAAGTAATTCAATATTAACAGCAGATTTCTCATTGTCCATATCGGTGTGTATTTTCCTCTGTCTGCAGGAAATAGATGCAGGTTTCCTCTTTGAGAAGCCCAACATCTTCTGCCACTTTGCCCAAGGCATTGGCGAGCCCAAATACTTCCCTATTCCAGACTGGGTGGTTCTGAACAAGCTGCTACTGGAGGGCCTGGACAGCTACAACGAAGTCAACGCTGTCATGAACCTGGTGAGTCCACCACGACACACTACAAAAGCAAATACCTGGTGTTGGTATCGCGTCTTCACTGGAGAGTAACCAGAGTAGCTAAAAACCTGATTGAGATGAAGAGAGAGTCCTAGACCTTCCTGTTGTGACCCTGTTTGTGTGTGTGTGTGTGCGCGTGCATGCGTGTGTGGTCTCCAGGTGCTGTTTGAGGACGCCATGTCCCATATCTGCCGGATCAACCGTATCCTGGAGTCTCCTCGTGGTAACGCCCTGCTGGTCGGGGTGGGCGGCAGCGGCAAGCAGTCTCTGTCTCGCCTCGCTGCCAGCATCGCAAACCTGGAGGTGTTCCAGATCACCCTGAGGAAAGGCTACGGCATCCCCGACCTCAAGGTGTGATGCTATGCTCTGGCCAACTGTTAACCTCTGTAAAGATGCTGAGACATCTATCATCATCCTCATCATCCTTCCTTTCCCTCGCCCCACTCTTCCCCCGCCCTCCTCTCTCCTCCCCCTCTCCCCACCCTCCTTTCCCTCCCCCCTCCCTGTCTCTTGGTAGTTGGACGTGGCCGCCCAGTACATGAAGGCTGGGGTGAAGAACATAGGGACGGTGTTCCTGATGACCGACAGCCAGGTGGCCGAGGAGGAGTTCCTGGTGCTGATCAATGACCTGCTGGCGTCGGGCGAGATCCCCGGTCTATTCCAAGACGATGAGGTGGAGAACATCATCGTTGCCATGAGGAACGAGGTCAAGGCTGTGGGCCTGCCAGACTCACGTGAAAACTGCTGGAAGTTCTTCATCGACAGAGTCCGCAAACAGCTCAAGGTGATACTCAGTGTGGCCAGTCTGGCTTGTCATTGGGGGTTGTTGAGGGTTTTGGTCTGTATGTTCAGCAGCGTTACAGAGGGGTTATCCAACTAGCACATAATGTTCTGAGAACCATATGTTTCTTAGAGCTTGGTTAAAGCGTGGTTGTCAATCAATGAAATGTATTTATAAAGCCCTTTTTACATCAGCTTACAGAAACCCAGTCTAAAACCCCAAAGAGCAAGCAATGCAGATGTAGAAGCACAGTGGCTAGGAAAAACTCCCTAGAAAGGCAGAAACCTAGGAAGAAACCTAGAGAGGAACCAGGCTCTGAGGGGTGGCCAGTCCTTTTCTGGTTGTGCCCGGTGGAGATTATAAGAGTAAATGGCCATTAAGGCCAGATCGTTCTTTAATATGTTCAAACGTTCATAGATGACCAGCAGGGTCAAATAATAATCACAGTGGTTATAGAGGGTGCAACAGGTCAGCACCTAAGGAGTAAATGTCAGTTGGCTTTTCATAGCCGAGCATTCAGAGGTCGATAGAGAGAGGGTCGAAACAGCAGGTCCGGGACAAGGTAGCACGTCCGGTGAACAGGTCAGGAGTTCCATAGCCGCAGGCAAAACAGCAGAAACAGGATCAGCAGCATGACCAGGTGGACTGGAGATGGGGTAAGCCAGGAGTCGTCAGGCCAGGTAGTCCTGAGGCATGGTCCTAGGGCTTTGCCACTTTGCCAAAGCACAGCCCCCACACCACCAGAGGGATATCAACAGACCACCAACTTACTACCCTGAGACAAGACAGAGTATAGGCCACAAAGATCTCCCCCACCGCACGGTCCCGAGGGGGCGCAAAACCGGACAGGAAGATCACATCAGTGACTCAACCCACTCAAGTTGAGTATAGCGGAAAAAAGAGCTTTGCATGACGTGATGCACCCCTCCTAGGGACGGCATAGGATGGCACCAGCAAGCCAGTGACTCAGGCCCCGTAATAGGGGCAGAGAATCCCAGTGGAGAGAGGGGAGCCGGCCAGGCAGAGACAGCAAGGGTGGTTCGTCATTCCAGTGCCTTGTCGTTCACCTTCGCACACCTGGTCCAGACTACACTCAATCATAGGACCTACTGAATAAATTTGTATTCAGTAAAGACTTGCAAATGTAATAAGATGGTGGTCTGATGGTCCAGGATTATGAGGAAAAACATTTAGATCCACAATATCTATTCCACGGGACAAAACTAGATCCAGGGTATGATTGTGGCAATGCGTAGGTCCGGAGACATGTTGGACAAATTCCACTGAGTCGATGATGGCTGCGATAGCCTTTTGGAATGGGTCTGTGGACTTCTCCATGTGAATATTGAAGTCACCAAACGTTTTAATATTATATGCAATGACTACAAGGTGCGGTAGGAATTCAGGGAACTCGGCAGGGAACGTTGTATACAGCCCAGGAGGCCTGTAAACATTAGCTATAAAAAGTGATTGAGTAGGCTGCATAGATTTCATGACTTTTTTTTCTTGTAAATTGAAATTTTCTGTCATAAATGTTAGCAACACCTCTGCCTTTGCGGGATGCGTGGGGGATATGGTCATTAGTGTAACCAGGAGGAGAGGCCTCATTTAACACAGTAAATTCATCAGGCTTGAGCCATGTTTCAGTCAGGTCAATCACATCAAGTTTATGATCAGTGAGGGATCTAACATTAAGTAGTCCTATTTTGAGATGTGATGTATTATCACAACCTCTTTCAGTAATGACAGGAATGGAGGAGGTCTTTATTCTAGTGAGATTGCTAAGGGGAACACCGCCATGTTAAGTTTTGCCCAACCTAGATCGAGGCACAGACACGGTCTCAATGGGGAAAACTGAGCTGACTACACTGACTGTGCTAGGGGCAGACTCTACTAAGCTGGCAGGCTGGCTTACAGCCTGCTGCCTGCACCCCATCTCATTGTGAAGCTAGAGGAGTTAGAGCCCTGTCTATGTTGATAGATAAGATGAGAGCACCCCTCCAGCTGGGATGGAGTCTGTCACTCCTCAGCAGGCCAAGCTTGGTCCTGTTTGTTGGTGAGTGCCAGAAAGAGGACCAGTTATCCACAAATTCTAAAAACTGTTTTCAACCAGCGAGTTGTGTGAGTCTGCTGTAAACCTCATCACTCCCCCTAACTGGGAAGGGGCCAGAGACAATTATTCGATGCCAACACATCTTTCTAGCTAAGTTACACACTCAAGTTATGTTGCGCTTGGTGACCTCTGACTGTTTCATCCTAACATTGTTGGTACTGACGTGGATAACAATATCCCTACACCATCTACGCCAGGGTTCCCCAACTGGCGTCCCGCGTGCTTTTAATTGGCCCCCCAAGTTTTCTGAGCAAAAAAACAACTTTTTGTCAAGACTGTAAAAAACACCAGGAAAAACAAAAGCTCCAAGTGATTTTAATTTAAGAAATCTGTTTCCAAGTATCAATAATCAATAACAATGTAATACTACAAAATAAACACGAGAAATAAGAAATACACTATATACAGTGGGGGAAAAAAGTATTTAGTCAGCCACCAATTGTGCAAGTTCTCCCACTTAAAAAGATGAGAGAGGCCTGTAATTTTCATCATACGTACACGTCAACTATGACAGACAAATTGAGAAAAAAAATCCAGAAAATCACATTGTAGGATTTGTAATGAATTTATTTGCAAATTATGGTGGAAAATAAGTATTTGGTCACCTACAAACAAGCAAGATTTCTGGCTCTCACAGACCTGTAACTTCTTCTTTAAGAGGCTCCTCTGTCCTCCACTCGTTACCTGTATTAATGACACCTGTTTGAACTTGTTATCAGTATAAAAGACACCTGTCCACAACCTCAAACAGTCACACTCCAAACTCCACTATGGCCAATACCAAAGAGCTGTCAAAAGACACCAGAAACAAAATTGTAGACCTGCACCAGGCTGGGAAGACTGAATCTGCAATAGGTAAGCAGCTTGGTTTGAAGAAATCAACTGTGGGAGCAATTATTACGAAATGGAAAACATACAAGACCACTGATAAACTCCCTCGATCTGGGGCTCCATGCAAGATCTCACCCCGTGGGGTCAAAATGATCACAAGAACGGTGAGCAAAAATCCCAGAACCACATGGGGGGACCTAGTGAATGACCTGCAGAGAGCTGGGACCAAAGTAACAAAGCCTACCATCAGTAACACACTACGCCGCCAGGGACTCAAATCCTGCAGTGCAAGACGTGTCCCCCTGCTTAAGCCAGTACATGTCCAGGCCCGTGAAGTTTGCTAGAGTGTATTTGGATGATCCAGAAGAGGATTGGGAGAATGTCATATGGTCAGATGAAACCAAAATATAACTTTTTGGTAAAAACTCAACTCGTCGTGTTTGGAGGACAAAGAATGCTGAGTTGCAGCCAAAGAACACCATACCTACTGTGAAGCATGGGGGTGGAAACATCATGCTTTGGGGCTGTTTTTCTGCAAAAGGACCAGGACGACTGATTCCTGTAAAGGAAAGAATGAATGGGGCCATGTATCGTGAGATTTTGAGTGAAAACCTCCTTCCATCAGCAAGGGCATTGAAGATGAAACGTGGCTGGGTCTTTCAGCATGACAATGATCCCAAACACACCGCCCGGGCAACGAAGGAGTGGCTTCGTAAGAAGCATTTCAAGGTCCTGGAGTGGCCTAGCCAGTCTCCAGATCTCAACCCCATAGAAAATCTTTGGAGGGAGTTGAAAGTCTGTGTTGCCCAGCGACAGCCCCAAAACATCACTGCTCTAGAAGAGATCTGCATGGATGAATGGGCCAAAATACCAGCAACAGTGTGTGAAAACCTTGTGAAGACTTACAGAAAACGTTTGACCTATGTCATTGCCAAGAAAGGGTATATAACAAAGTATTGAGAAACTTTTGTTATTGACCAAATACTTATTTTCCACCATAATTTGCAAATAAATTCATAAAAAATCCTACAATGTGATTTTCTGTTTTTTTTTTCTCATTTTGTCTGTCATAGTTGACGTGTACCTATGATGACAATTTCAGGCCTCTCTCATCTTTTCAAGTGGGAGAACTTGCACAATTGGTGGCTGACTAAATACTTTTTTCCCCCACTGTATACAAAAGTATGTGGACAACCCTTCAAATTAGTGGATTTGGCTATTTCAGCCACACCCGTTGCTGACAGGTGTATACAATCGAGCACACAGCCATGCAATGTCCATAGACAAACATTGGCAGTAGAATGGCCTTACTGAAGAGTTCAGTGACTTTCAACGTGGCACCGTCATAGGATGCCACCTTTCCAACAAGTCAGTTGGTCAAATTTCTGCACTGCTAGAACGGCCCCGGTCAACTGTAAGTGCTGTTATTGTGTAGTGGAAATGTCTAGGACCAACAACGGCTTAGCTGCGAAGTGGTAGACCACACAAGCTCACAGAACGGGACCGTGTCGTGCTGAACCGAGTAGCGCATAAAAATCATTTGTCCTCGGTTGCAACACTCACTACCGAGTTCCAAACTGCCTCTGGAAGCAACGTCAGCACAAGAACTGTTCGTCCGGAGCTTCATGAAATGGGTTTCCATGGCCGAGCAGCCGCACACAAGCCTAAGATCACAATGTGCAATGCCAAGCGTTGTCTGGAGTGGTGTAAAGCTTGCCGCCATTGGACTCTGGAGCAGTGGAAACGTGTTCTCTGGAGTGATGAATCACGCTTCACCATCTGGCAATCCAACGGACAAATCTGGGTTTGGCGGATGCCAGGAGAACGCTTAGTTCCAGTGAAGGGAAATCTTAACGCTACAGCATACAATGACATTCTAGATAATTCTGTGCTTCCAACTTTGTGGCAACAGTTTGGGGAAGGCCCTTTCCTGTTTCAGCATGACAATGCCCCTGTGCACAAAGCGAGGTCCATACAGAAATGGTTTGTCGAGATCGGTATGGAAGAACTTGACTGGTCTGCACTGAGCTCTGACCTGAATCCCATCGAACACCTGAATTGGAACGCTGACTGCGAGCCAAGCCTAATCGCCCAACATCAGTGCCCGACCTCACTAATGCTCTTGTGGCTGAATGGAAGCAAGTCCCTGCAGCAATGTTCCAACATCTAGTGGAAAGCCTTCCCAGAAGAGTGGAGGCTGTTATAGCAGCAAAATGGGAGACCAACTCCATATTAATGGCCATGATTTTGGAATGAGATGTTCGACAAGCAGGTGTCCACATACTTTTGGTTATGTAGTGTATGTCCAGTTGGGAAACTGTGTATTATATTGATAAGGTATTCGAGTGACCACTCAACAATTGAAGGCAGGCGAGATCAGCTGGGACCATTCTAGCTAATGAGAGGTCAGATACGCGCGTGAACAATAGGCACAATTAAGTTGTTTTTCTCAAAGTTGCCGGAAAGCCACGTCTATCCATTTATATCAGTACATTTGTAACAGCCTAAACATTACGAAACTTCTATTTGATCAAATAAGCCTCACGTAATTTGACACTCCCTCATAGACCATAGAAAAAAGGGCTTATCTCACGCGGACAGATTTTTGGGGGAGTAAATCCTCTCGCTTCGCCTCTTCATCTCTGACTGCAACAACAGCGCACACTTCACACACACCCAGGTACCGGGAGGCGGGACAGACAGCAGACTGTCAAACCAGCAGTGTTTCCCTGTCATCGCACACTTTGTTACTGACAGCGCCTGTACTATCAATAGATTGCTAGTAGATGCATATCGTTCATTCTAGCGGAAGAGGGCTCAGCTGACTTTTTTCTGACTAGCGAATGGAAAAGTATTCTAGTTAATTTAAATGGAAAAGTAGCCGGCTGAAAAGTAGCCTTTAATCGGCTGTATAGCCGATAGCCGCGCTAGTGGAAAACACTGAGATCGCTTCTTAAAAGTTCAAACATGGTTACATTTAATTACATTTTTGGTAATGTTCTAAGAACGTTCTCCAAATGGTATGACATTGGGAATGTTCTCAAATAGTTCAGAGAATATTAAGAAACAACGTTCTTCTGTGGGAATTTTTGTACTCCAGCATAACGTTTCCTACAGGTTTCCTCATGGTTCCATTTAAAGCCATGTTCTCAAACGTTTTTCTGTGGGAATTTCAGTACTTCCACTCCACAGAACATTCTACACAAGTTCCCATGTGGTTCTATTTAATGTAATGTTTTTACTACATTTTGGGAACGTTCTCAAAAATTGTATGACTTAAGCGATGTTCTCAGAACGTTCAGGTTCTCTTTTATATCAGTTCTTGTCAATGTTCTGGGAATGTTCATAAAATTGGAATTCCACACATGAACATCAATAAGCTCTAAATTCCATTCTCAGAACATGAAGAAAATAAAACTTTAATAACGTTCAAAGGAAGTTCTAATAATGTTATTTAAAAACATATACATTCCATTCTCAGCGTCCACAAAACTCTCTCTATCCTCTAGCTTGTTATGTGTGTTCAGGTGTGGTGGCCCCACCAACTAATTGTCCACACATAATCTTAATGAGTGGTTGTTTCCTTTGAAATTGGGTCTGTTTGGATAGACTAAATTGATCAGCTTTGTATGCGTAAAAAAACATGACATGATAGTTCCATCCTGGTTGTGCAGTGGACTATGTAAAGATGGCGCCGACAGACATGGCAGCTCTACTTCTAACTCCTAAGCAACTCTGCCAGTCCAGACGGTATCCCTAGCGCCGTCTTCAGAGCACGTGCATACCAGCTGGCTGGAGTGTTTACGGACATATTCAATCTCTGTCTATCCCAGTCTGCTGTCCCCACTTGCTTCAAGATGTCCACCATTGTTCCTGTACCCAAGAAAGCAAAGGTAACTGAACTAAATGACTATTTAGCACTCACTTCTGTCATCATGAAGTGCTTTGAGAGGCTAGTTAAGGATCATATCACCTCCACCTTACCTGACACCCTAGACCCACTTCAATTTGCATACCGCCCCAATAGATCCACAGATAATGCAATCGCCATTACACTGCACACTGCCCTATCCCATCTGGACAAGAGGAATACCTATGTAAGAATGCTGTTCATTGACTATAGCTCAGCCTTCAACACCATAGTACACTCCAAGCTCATCATTAAGCTCAGGGGGCCCTGGGTCTGAACCCCGCCCTGTGCAACTGGGTCCTGGACTTCCTGACCGGCCAACCCCAGGTGGTGAAGGTAGGAAACAACACCTCCACTACGCTGATCCTCAACACAGGGGCCCCACAAGGATGCGTGCTCAGCCCCCTTCTGTACTCCTTGTCCTTGCCTCCAACTCAATCATCAAGTTTGCAGACGACACAACAGTAGTAGGAGGTGGGGGCCCTGGCTGGATTATCTTGGCAAGTGGTGCCAGGAAAATAACCTCTCCCTCAACGTGAACAAAACAAAGGAGCTGATCGTGGACTTCAGGAGACAACAGAGAGAGCACGCCCGTATTCACATTGACGAGACCGCAGTGGAGAAGGTGAAAAGCTTCAAATTCCTCGGTGTACACATCACTGACAATCTGAAATGGTCCACTGACACTGACAGTGTGGTGAAGAAGGCGCAACAGCGCCTCTTCAACCTCAGGAGGCTGAAGAAATGTGGCTTGCCCTTAAGACCCTCACAAAGTTTTACAGATGTACAATTGAGAGCATCCTGTCGGGCTGTATCACCGCCTGGTACGGCAACTGCACCACCCGCAACCGCAGGGCTCTCCAGATGGGTGGTGCGGTCTGCCCAACGCATCACTGGGGGCACACTGCCTGCCCTCCAGGACACCTACAGCATCCAATGTCACAGGAAGGCCAAAAAGATCATCAAGGACATTAACCACCCAAGCCACAGCCTGTTCACCCCGCTATCATCCAGAAGGCGAGGTCAGTACAGGTACATCAAAGCTGGGACCAAGAGACAAAAAACAGCTTCTATCTCAAGGCCATCAGACTGTTAAATAGCCATCACTATTC
Source organism: Coregonus lavaretus (assembly GCF_964263955.1). Lineage (NCBI taxonomy): Eukaryota > Metazoa > Chordata > Actinopteri > Salmoniformes > Salmonidae > Coregonus > Coregonus lavaretus. Next base: position 39,345,623 of record NC_140012.1, on the reverse strand, counting down.
GGCTACCACCCGGTACTCAACCCTGTACCTTAGAGGCTGCTCTGCGGAAGCACAGTTCCCGCTCAGCCCAGTCAAAACTGTTCGCTTCTCTGGCACCCCAATGGTGGAACAAGCTCCCTCTCGACGCCAGGACAGCGGAGTCACTCACCACCTTCCGGAGACATTTGAAACCCCACCTCTTTAAGGAATACCTGGGATAGGATAAAGTAATCCTTCTATCCCCCCCTTACCCCACCCCCCCAAAAAAAAATGAAAAAAAAGAAACATATTGTAAAGTGGTTATCCCACTGGCTATAAGGTGAATGCACCAATTTGTAAGTCGCTCTGGATAAGAGCGCCTGCTAAATGACGTAAATGTAAATGTACATAGACATGGAATCACTGGTCACTTTATATGGAACACTAGTCACTTTAATAATGTTTACATACTGTTTTACTCATTTCATATGTATATACTGTATTCTACTGTATTTTAGTCAATCCCACTCAGACATTGCTCGTCCTAATATTTATGTATTTCTGAATTCCATTCTTTTACTTTTAGATTTGTGTGTATTGTTGTGAATTGTTAGATACTACTGCACTGTTGGAGCTAGGAACACAAGCATTTCGCTACACCCGCAATAACATCTGTTAAATATGTGTATGTGACTAATAAAATGTGATTTGATTTGACTAATATCATGGATAGATAACAGAAGATCATAGGTTCGATTTTCACGATGCCGTGTCACAATAAAAATGCATGGTTAATGCCTGAGCAAATTATTTTCCATGTGTCCTATCTGTGTTTGGAGTTCAAAAAGTCTTATTGAAACATTAAGTGAAAGTTTTAAGGAAGTTAGCTAAAAACCTCCAAATAACCTTCACATTCCATTCTTAGAGTGTTAAGAAAACTTTCAATAATAACCATAAAACTTTCACAACATTTCGAGAATGTTTGCACAATGTTATTTAATTAGAGTGTTAATAAAACCTCCCAGGAAAAGATTCTGGGAACCAGAGGAAAACGTTCTCAGAACCTCCCTGCAACCTAAAAATGTACATTCCCAGAACAGGCTAAATTTTCACTTCTGTTCTCAGAACGTTTAAAAAACCCTTCAGTTTTACCAGTCAGAAAACGTATGGCTTTGTTCCCACAACCAATGTGAAACCAAAAACATACATTCCCACAACTTCCAAGGAACCAAATATGCTAGCTGGGTAATGTGTGTGTGTGCATGTGTGTTGTCCTGTAGGTGATCCTGTGCTTCTCTCCGGTGGGCTCCACTCTAAGGGTGCGAGCCAGGAAGTTCCCTGCCGTGGTCAACTGCACCTCCATCGACTGGTTCCACGAATGGCCAGAGGAGGCGCTAGTGTCTGTCAGCGCTCGCTTCCTCTCCGAGACAGAGGGCATCATGGTGAAGAAGACACGTCACACCCCTCGACCCCATCCCAAAACAATCCCTAGCCCCTTCCCTGAGTTGCCTCATGTAGACCCCTCATCTAGCTTTTACTGTATTCCTGTGTGTCCGATTTTCTCTCTCCCCCCCCAGCCCGAGGTGAAGGAATCTCTGAGCCAGTTCATGGCCTTCGTCCATAAGACAGTGAATGAGATGTCCAAGTCCTACCTGCTGTCAGACCGTCGCTACAACTACACCACGCCCAAGACCTTCCTGGAGCAGATCAAACTCTACCAGAACCTCCTGGCCGTCAAGAGGAGCGAGCTGCTGTCCAAGATGGAGCGCCTGGAGAATGGATTAACCAAACTGGAGAACACCTCTGCTCAGGTCAGATATACAGTATACCACCACACACACGGTCTGGGAGTTAGTTATCCACCTGCACTAAACTTAACACAAACTGGCTATTACATTTGATACTGTATCAATATCATATCGTAATTTTAAGATTTCTATATAATTTGTGCCCGTTCCGTCTCTATCCGACAGTGTTGGGGAAGCTACTCTGAAAATATAGTTTACCAAGCTACACTATATATACAAAAGTATGTGGATACCCCTTCAAATAAGTGGATTCGGCTATTTCAGCCACACCCGTTGCTGACAGGTGGACTGTATAAAATCGAGCACACAGCCATGCAATCTCCATAGACAAACATTGGCAGTAGAATGGCCTTACTGAAGAGCTCAGTGACTTTCAATGTGGCACCGTCATAGGATGCCACCTTTCCAACAAGTCAGTTTGTCAAATTTCTGCCCTGCTAGAGCTGCCCCGGTCAACTGTAAGTGCTATTATTGTGAAGTGGAAACGTCTAAGAGCAACAATGGCTCAGTCGCGAAGTGGTAGGCCACACAAGCTCACAGAACGGGACCACGAGTGCTAAAGCGCGTAAAAATCGTCTGTCCTCGGTTGCAACACTCACTACCGAGTTCCAAACTGCCTCTGGAAGCAATGTCAGCACAATAACTGTTCGTCAGGAGCTTCATGATGGGTTTCCATGGCAGAGCAGCCGCACACAAGCCTAAGATTGCCTCCCTACTGTCACTTTATTTTACTGTATATATAGCCTCCCTACTGTCACTTTATTTTACTTCTGCTCTTTTTTTCTCAACACTTTTTTTGTTGTTGTTTTATTCTTACTTTTTTGTTTAAAATAAATGCACTGTTGGTTAAGGGCTGTAAGTAAGCATTTCACTGTAATGTCTGCACCTGTTGTATTCGGCGCATGTGACCAATAAAATTTGATTTGATTTGAAGATCACCATGCACAATGCCACGGCTGGAGTGGTGGAAAACTCACCGCCATTGGACTCTGGAGCAGTGGAATCACACTTCACCATCTGGCAGTCCGACAGATGAATACCAGGAAAACGCTACCTGCCCCAATGCATAGTGCCAACTGTAACGTTTGGTGGAGGAGGAATAATGGTCTGGGGCTGTTTTTCATGGTTCGGGCTAGGCCCCTAAGTTCCAGTGGAAGGGAAATCTTAACAGCATACAATGACATTCTAGACAATTCTGTGCTTCCAACATTGAGGCAACAGTTTGGGGATGGCCCTTTCCTGTTTCAGCATGACAATGCCCCCGTGCACAAAGCGAGGTCCATACAGAAATGGTTTGTCGAGATTGGTGTGGAATAACTTGACTGGTCTGCACAGAGCCCTGACCTGAATCCCATCGAACACCTTTGGGATGAATTGGAACGCCGACTGCGAGCCAGGTCTAATCGCCCAACAGTGCCCGACCTCACTAATACTCTAATGCTGATTTGAAGCAAATCCCAGCAGCAATGTTCCAACATCTAGTGGAAAGCCATCCCAGAAGAGTGGAGGCTGTTATAGCAGCAAAAGGGGGGACCAACTACATATTAATGCCCATGATTTTGGAATGAGATGTTCACATACTTTTGGTCATGTAGTGTATCATATACTATACTTCAGACTGGAAGAAGTGACACTACACTAAAGCTACCCTTTAAGAAAAATACAGTTTACTTAACTACATCCAAACTACTTTATGATAAATTATCATATCTAAATCTGAAATGTCAGACTGCAAATTGCAAGAAAGATCACTCTGGAGTCAGATGTTAAGAGAATGTGTAATTTAGCCTATTAAAAACAAAAACAATGTTTCAATTGAGAATTAGGCTGGTCTGATGCTGAAAAAGAAATCAAATTCTTGCCTACTTCACCCATATTTTATTTTATTTTTGCAAAAAAGTAGTGTGTAGTTCCAGTAGTTAGCTACACCGCTACATGGCAAAAAAGTAATGAACTACTGAAAACACTACCAAGATTTGAATATAATTAAAGTACCACCAAGCTACTGCAAAATGTAGTTACATTACTAGTTGAACTACATGTAGTTCACTACTCCCCAACACTGCTGTCCGATTAGCTAAAAACTTCACCCTCCACAGATCTGTAAGAGAGTTTTGAGCTAGCTACTAGCTAGCTAACGTTCACTAAAACAGATGGGGAAAATATCCAGTTAGGTAGCTAGCTCATGTACCCAAAATGCCGCCACTTGGGGTTATTTTTCAGCAGGGCCTGTGGAAGGACTCCAGATAACCTGAGTTTTACAAAGAGAAAAGGTAAAAAAAGAAAAGGGGTAGACTAAATTGATTACATGGTCTGGAAGGTACATCTAACCACCTGTAACCGCATAACACAAACCCATACAAACACTACCTAATTCATGTTTATGCCATGCTTATTGTAAATTGAGCTATCTTAGCCGTCAGCTTGTAAATATTTTTGCCAATTTACCTTCACCTTGTGCAGAGCTAGGGGTTGGAAGCACATGCTGGTGGAATCAGATGATGTGCCACCTACAACAAAACACACAACAATACACAATTTAACCCCCCCACTAATTGCATTGATGTCTATTAGACTGGCTAGCTTAGCACACCTAACATGGACATTTCAATATTGTGAGCTTGCTGTTAGCTAGTTAGCGTCACTAAATTGGCAGCAAGATTGCTAGCCAGCTGAGAACTAACTAACCAACCATAGACGATTTATACACATTCAAAATTACTACCAACACACCAAGAGTGAGTTAAGCTATATCGGCAATTCTATTTTTAGTAACGGAGTGTTTTGCAGACAAGGGTGGAATAGATGACTACCAGGGTTACTCTTATTTAACAAGCTTATGTTAGCTAACGTTAGGTGTCCACATACTTTTGGTCATGTAGTGTATCATATACTGTACTTCACACTGGAAGAAGTGACACTACAGCTGAGAACTAACTAACCAACCATATACGATTTATACACATTCAAAATTACTACCAACACACCAAGAGTGAGTTAAGCTATATCAGCAATTCTATTTTTAGTAACGGAGTGTTTTGCAGACAAGGGTGGAATAGATGGCTACCAGGGTTACTCTTATTTAACAAGCTTATGTTAGCTAACGTTAGTCAAACATAGAACGAACAAACAAACATGTTTAGTCTGCTGAAGGTAGCTACCAGTCTAGCAGTGACTACCATGGAATAGGCGAAATTGATTGACAGTGTGTATCCAAAAGATAGCTAGCTAACTTACCTAGTCCAGCTAGGCTAGCAAGCTAGCTAACACTACGTTACCTCTAATCGAGAATCTTCTGTTTTCTTGTGAAGAAAACAATGATTGTATCGCATCACTTGTCAGCTGTTGTCGAAATGGATTCCCCATCCGTTCAGCCTGAATAGCCCTCTGATAATCTTTGGTCACCGTAAGCATCATTCTTGATAGCCACAAACCACTGGCAGCATCGGGGTAAATCTCTGGTAGGTAGAGCAGTGAAAGATAACTCATTTTCACACTTGTTGTGATTAGCACAGCCAGACAGAACACCACATGGGCATGATGACAAACGTTAGCGAAAAACAAACGTTTAAATACATAATTGCCTAGAGAAGTTCTGAGATTACTGTGTGTTGGTGGTTCGAAGTAAACAATGCGATCAACCAAGTTTGTGGGCACACCCCATCTACCTAACGGGGCTGTATCTGCATTTGCTATGAATGCCGGAGTTTGTGGTTCACTATGAGCAGACGAATACACAGGAAGTCGAAACTTCCCAATTCTACCAGTGAAATGAAAATGTGCTTGTTCTAGCTTGTGGTTTGGATGTTTATGACAAAAACGTAATGTTGTTAATATTATAATTTTACATTTACATCATTTAGCAGACGCTCTTACTTGGCTTGCTGGCTAGCTAGCATTTAGCTGAGTGGGGTTAACTAAAGCAAAAATAGCCAGTTGTCTAGCTACAAACATGTTTGTTTAAACCAGATGAAGGTTGTACAAGTATTAACTAAATAATGTAAAGAATACATGTATGGCACAACAACTATGAGCTTTCTTACAATGTGCTAGCATGCTAGCTAGTGAAAATGTTTTCCACCAGCAGTTGTTTGTTGCCTGCTACTTTGTTCCATCACCACTGTTTGCTATAAGGTGAGGGTGGTTGACTCGTGAAGAAGCAAATAAATGGATGGATGAAACATGAAATACATTGTGGCCATAATACTTTTATCTTCCAAGTTTTTACAACATTTTTGTTTGATTAAAGTTAGCGAGCTGGTCCCATGGGTGAACCCATGCTATGTCTTTGCTCTGCTAGCTACACACCGAGTGCGGCAGCAAATGCTGGTGCGTTTATTTATTTTTACATAAGAGTGTAGAAAGCGGGTAAAATAAGTATTAAACGATATCACGACATGCCTACGTCATATCGATATCAAACTAAATCGATATTATCGATATTGGTGCCCACCATTAGTAATTACTGTATTAGGCGTTGATACATTGATTGCCTTTATCAAACTTTATTTTACCAACGAAGTTGACTAAGAACACATTCTCCTTTACACCAATGATGAACAACCTGCAGAAGAGTTGCACAGCGTTGTCTTCTGTCTCTGATGTGCGTGTTGTTGTGTTCTGTTTCTGATGTGTGTGTGTTCCCTGCACCAGGTGGATGATCTGAAGGCCAAGCTGGCCGTGCAGGAGGTGGAGCTCAAGCAGAAGAACGAGGATGCTGACAAGCTCATCGAGGTGGTCGGTGTGGAAACAGAGAAAGTGTCCAAGGAGAAGGTCATAGCCAACGATGAGGAGCTCAAAGTGCAAGTAATCGCCAAGAATGTGGGAGAGAAACAGAGGTCTTGTGAAGAGGACTTGGCTAAAGCAGAACCTGCCCTGTTGGCTGCCCAGGAGGCTCTCAACACTCTCAACAAGGTCTGGATGTGTGTGTGTGTGTGTGGGTTATTCTATCCTTGTGTGGACCTAAAGTCCCCAAATGTCCCCACAAGGATAAAATAAGGAACATTCTCCCTCGTGGGGACATTTCCCTCATCCCCATGAGGACAAAGGCTATTTTAAGCTTAGGGGTTAGGGTTAGAATTAGGGTTGGGGTAAGGGGTTGGGGTTATGGGTTAGGGTTAAGGTTAGGGTTATGGTAAGGATTAGGGAATTTGAATGGAAATTCATTTTAGGTCCCCACGAGGGGAAGAACATAACATGTATGTGTGTGTGTGTCAGTATGTATAGAGCTTTAAACACACTCTAAAAATCAAATCAAATCACATTTTATTGGTCACATACACGTGTTTAGCAGATGTTATTGCGGGTGAAGCTTGTGCTTCTAGCTCTGACAGTGCAATAATATCTAACAAGTAATATCTAACAATTTCACAACATATACCCAGTACACACAAATCTAAGTAAGGAATGAATTAAGAATATATACACTACCAGTCCTACTCATTCAAGGGTTTTTACTATTTTTAAAGTAATGATGGACTGTTGTTTCTCTTTGCTTATTTGAGCTGTTCTTGCCATAATATGGACTTGGTCTTTTACCAAATAGTGCTATCTTCTGTATACCCCCGCTACCTTGTCACAACACAACTGATTGGCTCAAACGCATTAAGAAGGAAAGAAATTCCACAAATTAATTTTAAGAAGGCACACCTGTTAATTGAAATGCATTCCAGGTGACTACCTCATGAAACTGGTTGAGAGAATGGCAAGAGTGTGCAAAGCTGTCATCAAGGCAAAGGGTGGCTATTTGAAGAATCTCAATTATAAAATATATTTTGATTTGTTTAACACTTTATTGGTTACTACATGATTCTATATGTGTTATTTCATAGTTTTGATGTCTTCACTATTATTCTACAATGTAGAAAATAGTAAAAATAAAGAAAAACCCTTGAATAAGTAGGTGTGTCCAAACTTTTGACTGGTACTGTACATATACGGACGAGCGATGTCAGAGCGGCATGGACTAAGACACAGTAGGATAGTATAGAATACAGTATATACATATGAGATGAGTAATGTAAAATATGTAAACATTATTAAAGTGGCTAGTGTTCCATTTCTTAAAGTGGCCAGTGATTTCTAGTCTATGTCTATAGGATAGTTAACAAGATTAGTAGGAATCGAGCATTGAAACTACTGTAGTGAGCCTAAAATGCTGAAGAGTGTGTGTGTTGTCCAGTGAGTTAAGTGACTCTGTGGTCATATAAGCTGTCTGTTCCCCCTGCACTGCAGAACAACCTGACAGAGTTGAAGTCGTTTGGCTCTCCCCCGGAGGCGGTGGTGAACGTGATGGGTGCTGTGATGATCCTGATGGCCCCAGGAGGGAAGGTGCCCAAAGACAAGAGCTGGAAGGCTGCCAAGAACACCATGGCCAAGGTGGACGCCTTCCTGGACGCCCTGATCAACTACAACAAGGAGAACATCCCTGACACCTGCATCAAGGCCTTCCAGTGAGAAACACAAACCTAGCTGACATCCAAACACTTTGGCTGATTCATCATGAAATCCTTATTTCTCTGAAGATTTCAGCCCCTTTTCCCCTGATTTTCTTTTATCTCTTGTTGATGATAGGTGTTGTGTGTATCTTCTTTTTATTCCCTGTGCAGACCGTTTAAGAACGACCCCACGTTCGAGCCAGAATACATCCGCTCGAAGTCACTTGCTGCTGCAGGTCTGTGTTCGTGGTGCATCAACATTGTGATGTTCTACGAGGTGTACTGTGATGTGGAGCCCAAACGCCAGACTCTGGCCCAGGCCAATGCTGAGCTGGCCGCTGCCTTGGACAAACTCTCCGTCATCAAGTCTAAGATCAATGTGAGAGAATACAATAGAATTGTTACAAAACCGATTAACAAGCCTTCTAATATAGTTGCACTCGCGAAATCTTGGGGTCTTAGGCCTAGTTAAATGGTCTGTAACCTGATTTAAGATGTGCATCTACAGTGAGCTCCAAAAGTATTGGGACAGTGAACATTTTTTGGGGGCTCTGTACTCCTGCACTTTGGATTTGAAATGATACAATGACTAAAAGGTTAGAGTGCAGACTGTCAGCTTTAATTTGAGGGTATTTTCATCGTGAAATTTTTTGGGGGGCTCTGTACTCCTGCACTTTGGATTTGAAATGATACAATGACTAAAAGGTTAGAGTGCAGACTGTTAGCTTTAATTTGAGGGTATTTTCATCGTTATCGGGTCAACCGTTTAGAAATTAAAGCACTTTTTGGACATAGTCCCCCCATTTTAGGGGACCAAAAGTATTGGGCAAATTCACTTATATGTGTATTAAAGTAGTCAAAAGTTTAGTATTTGGTCCCATATTCCAAGCACGCAATGATTACATCAAGCTTGTGATTCTACAAACTTTTTGGATGCATTTGCTGTTTGTTTTGGTTGTGTTTCAGATTATTTTGTGCCCAATAGAAATTAATGGTAAATAATGTATTGTGTCATTTTGGAGTCACTTTTATTGTAAATAAGAACATAGTATGTTTCTAAACACTTATGTGGATGCTACTATGATTATGGATAGTCCTGAATGAATCGTGAATAATGATGAGTGAGAAACTTACAGATGCACTAATATCATACCCCCAAAAAATGCTAACATCCCCTGTTATTGTAATAGTGAGAGGTTAGCAGTGCATGTCTTGGTGGTATGATATTTGTGTGTCTGGAACTTTCTCACATCATTATTCATGATTCATTCAGGTTCACCTGAAATGGATAATAATATCCTCAAATTAAAGCTGACAGTCTGCACTTTAACCTCATAGTCATTGGATCATTTTAAATCCAAAGTGCTGGAGTACAGAGCCAAAACAACCAAAAAATGTTCACTGTGCCAATTATTTTGGAGCTCACTGTATGTGAGAAATAAGCTTATGTGTCTAGGTGTTGAATGTATGTACCCAGGAGACAGCTACCTTACCTTAAAGGGCAACTCCGCCACTTTTCAACCTCATATTCATTATCTCCAGCATTGCATAAAAGTACAGACTCAAAGCTTCAAAATTGTATATCATACACTGCAACAATGTGAAAGTAATGCTGCTTTGAAAGTTGATCAAATTGTAACCCTACCTTTGAGAAATGGCCCTTGAAAAGTTTGGATTCAGTTTTTACACTTCTTTGTTCACACCCATTCAGCATGGTTCACACCGTCTTAAGCCTTAGCCCCATCCATCTCTTTAAGGATTCACATGTGAGGCCATGTGTTAAACAGTGAGTAAGGTAGTCTAGTAAACAACCAAAGATTTCAAGACTAAAAGTGGTGAAAGTAGTAGCCTACAATAAGGAAAATTCCAGATAAAAATACACTTTATAAAGAATGTAAGATCAATAAAAGTAGTGCTAATCATGTTGGTGGTAAATGAAATAATCAAAATATGTTTGTTTTTTGCTTTACATACGAAGTGTTGTCATCGATACCTTGTACAGTCGTCACACCGCTGCTTTTGTCACATGAAATGGCAGCAGCTTTGCACCAATGTTTTTGTGTCCTGGGTCGTGTCCTGGTAATACTATTGCATTGTCCTCTGCATAGTGGTTGAAGTTCACAACTTGCTGCAAGTCCTCATGCTTCTGGTGTAACCTGTGCTTGCTTGGGCCGGCACTCTTTTTGATGGGAGGCATAAGACCATTCTCCTTGAATGATTGGTGAAGGAGAGTCAGGCGTGTTCTGCTGATGCTGAAAGACAAATTCAAGAGACAAATATTTTATCATGATTAGATGAGGCTTACCCAGACGTACTTGTCTAAATTGATGGGCCATGTGAAAGAGAGGCTATAACCACCCACCAGCCACATCTAGCTATGCTTTTAAAGCTTTTGCCCATTATTACTTTCAAAATTCTTCAAGCTCGGTCAAATTGGTTGTTGATCATTGCTAGACAACCATTTTCAGGTATTTTTTATAGATTTTCAAGCAGATTTAAGTCAAAACTGTAATTCAGCCACTTAGGAACATTGCCTTTCTTATTGGTTAGCAACTCCGGTGTAGATTTGGCCTTGTGTTTTAGGTTATTGTCCTGCTGAAAGGTGAATTCATCTCCCAGTGTCTGGTGGAAAGCAAACTGAACCAAGTTTACCTCTAGGATTTTGCCTGTGCTTAGCTCCATTCTGTTTCTTTTTTATCCTGTAAAACTCCCGAGTCCTTAACAATTACAAGCATATCCATAACAGGATGCAGCCAACACTATGCTTGAAAATATGGAGAGTGGTACTCAGTAATGTATTGGATTTGCCCCAAACATAACACTTTGTATTCAGCACAAAAAGGAAATTGCTTTTCCACATTTTTTGCAGTATTACTTTAGTGCCTTGTTACAAACAGGATGCATGTTTTGGAATATTTTTAATCTGTACATGTTTCCTTCTTTTCACTCTGTCAATTAGGTTAGTATTGTGGAGTAACTACAATGTTGTTGATCCATCCTCAGTTTTCTCCTATCAAAGCCATTAAACTCTGTAACTGTTTTAAAGTCACCATTGGCCTCATGGTGAAATCCCTGAGTGGTTTCTTTCCTCTCCAGCAACTGAGTTAGGAAGGACGCCTTTATCTGGATAGTGATTGGGTTTATTGATACACCATCCAAAGTGTAATTAATAACTTCACCATGCTCAAAGGGATATTCAATGTCTTTTTTTTTTACCCATCTACCAATATGTACCTTTCTTTGCGAGGCATTGCAAAACCTCCCTGGTCTTTATGGTTGAATCTGTGCTTTGTTAGGTTCTAAATAAACAGAGTATAACTCACGGATGACTAGGAAAAGCTCAAACCAAGTTTATTCACCCACTGGGTCAAACAGCTGAAAAGACAAAGACGTGTACACAAGCATATATATTTATACCTTCCCCCTATGCTGAGTCTCGTCCTTGCACATCTGTACAGCCAATACATCTCTGTTGCTAGACAGGACTTTTGTGGTGACTGTTCTTTCTCCCTTCGTTTGACCTGACCTCGGCCCAAATTCCTCACTCCTCCCCAACACATGGCTGTCCTACCTTATCTGTGACTGAAACCAGACCATTGCCCTTCTCCTCTCCATAGGATACCTGAGATTGAACAATAACATGTTCTGACAGAATGTAAACTTTCTGCCCTCCCCTTTCTCACACAGTAGATTCCATCCACTCAGTTCTAATAGTGTAAGATATTTAAAGTTAGAAGATCGAATCCAACAGCTTCAAATTCACTGCTCGACTGAGGGTCCTTACAGATAATTGTATGTGTCGGGTACAGAGATGAGGTAGTAATTCAAAAATCATGTTAAACACTTATTGCACACAGAGTGAGTCCATGCAACTTATTGTGTGACTTGTTAAGCACATTTTTACTTCTGAACTTTAGGCTTGCAATAACAAAGGGGTTGAATACTTATTGACTCAAGACATTTCAGCTTTTCATTTTTAATTAATTTGTAAAAATTTCGACATTATGGGTTATTGTGGGTAGGCCAGTGACAAAAAATCTCAATTTAATCAATTTTAAATTCAGGCTGTAACACAACAAAATGTGGAAAAAGTTGAGGGGTGTGAATACTTTCTGAAGGCATTGTAGCTAGCTAGCTAACAGTATGCTTTAACTTGCAATGAAAATGACTTTCTGACAAAATTAGAAATGTATAATATCTGAAAATGTAGCTAGACTTACCCGTATACATGGATGAATGCTTCACGGCCATGGTTGCCCTTAGTTTGAAAATGTAATCCGGAGACAGGTGTTTTATGCAACAGCCTTCTGTGTTCCCTTTTTGACTCCCTCCGCATTTGCAATCAAAAGTCAGAATTTTCTCCTTCTCATACTCCGCTTCCACCGGGCATTCCACTGATTTCAAAAATCATTAAACCTCTTCCGTGACAACAACACTGTTGATCTACGTTTATCTTCTGTCACTGTCATCAGAAGACTACAGTGTACTGTATATTTCAGTGAAAATGTTTTTACCAAAATCAGGGATTTCCTCATTGTCTGATTCATTTTCAGAGTCAGAGAGTGTCAGCATGGCACGATCGTCTAAAAAGTAGTCCATCACAACTTTTATCCTTTGATGTTTGTCGAAAGCACCTGCTAAATTCAGGGCAGCAATGTTGTTGAGAGCAGTAGCAACACTTTTGCAGTTCTCCGTGGCTATATCTTTCAAAAAACCTGCGGTAGCAAGGATTATCTGAGCAGCTCATGTTATAGACAGAAGCCTGCAACATGGCAGACAAATCAGAACTCATCTCTCGGCATGTCCAGCCCAGCCATTATCTCAGCCAATCATGGCTAGCAGGAAGGTTCCCGTCTTTTTTTGTGGCTAAACCAATTAGGCTCTTAATTTAAATATTTTATTCGTATTTATAGATGACACACAAGTTTGTTATTAAGGCACATGAAAGTTCACATGTTCAAGAAGGCATTTGTGCCCCAAAAATAAATGTACATGTAATGATTTAATTTTACGTTCAAATGCCTCTCCTGTGAAGTAGTGATTTCCGTCATACAACCAGCTTTCTGAAACGGGCCACATGTGAAAACGGCGCGTTTCTATGATCTGTGGTTAAAAAGATAAGAAGAAAAGTAAAAAAAAAAGTATTATCTGTGACATCACAGGGTAGGATTAAAAGTATGAAAAACAGTGATTTTCAAAACCTGCAAAGAGTTTCTAGCCAGAGTGAGGGTATTTTCTTGCTCCCCACGTCACTGCGAATGTCATAGTGTTTGAAAATCACTGTTTTTAACTTTTTTTAACTTTTGATGATGTCATTGGGAATAACTTTTTTACGTTATATTTTTTCTACAATATGTAGAAATGCACCATTTTCACATACATAAACACTGGTTTGGTGCTGGAGATAATGAATATGAGGTTGAAAAGTGGCGGAGTTGCTCTTTAAGTCCAGGGCCAGCTCCGTTTTGACCTAGTGGTTGGCCAGTCCAAGTGGATTATTATTTGTTCATATGGTGACTAAATAAATATGTAAAAAAAAAAGGGAAAAATACAAAAAGGCATCTTACTGATGATCACCTTAATTGGCAGCACCTGATGTGCTTATCAAGACTTCCTTCTAGCACAGCACTTGGACATAGTTGGTGCTGCCACCTGGGGGATGGAGTGTGGAAGTCTATCCTGGTAGAATGTGTTGCCTGTGTGCTAACACTGAACAACCTACTACATAGCAGAACACAATGTAAAAAAAAATATTATCTACTTATAAAAGTCCATGTAGCTTAAATATTCAAGTTGGCTGGACTTTAAATTGGGAAATTGTTGAGATGACATGGAATACTCCACTAACCCTATGACGTTTTGCTCAATGTGAGTTGAATTTGAAATCCTTTGCAACACAAATAGCTGAGATGATCCCACAAGAGAGTTTAGTTTGCTGAAACCCGCAACAGAAAAATATTTATTATAGTTCATCCAACTTCAGATCTCTTGGCATAATGTCTAAGGTTGGGTTGACAGTTGCAGGACCCGGTCAGGGCTACCCACCTAATTTGCTACATTGGTCCATGGAGCTTAAATAGTTCAGCTGATGATATCCTTGCATCGTTAAGTTGAGAGGACTAGACATCCAAAGTTGAGTCATCTTAAAAAATCAAGGCAACCAGCTGCAATACGATTTCTAGTTTACTCAACTTTGGCAAATGTGTTGAGACAACTCAGGAAAAAGTATTTGATCCCCTGCTGATTGATCAGTCTATCATTTTAATGGTAGGTTTATTTGAACAGTGAGAGACAGAATAACAACAAAAAAATCCAGAAGAACGCATGTTAAAAATTTTATAAATTGATTTGCATTTTAATGAGTGTCACGATCGCTTAAGGAGGAGGACCAAGGCGCAGCGTTGCGGGTGAACATATTTATATTTATTGACTAGATCACACGATCAAAACAAAGAACGAAACGTGAAGTCCTTCGATATACAAACCAAAAGGAACAAGAAACCACAAAACACAAAGTGCAAGACAAACAGTTAAATATGGCTCCCAATCAGAGACACCCAGCTGACACTCGTTGCCTCTGATTGGGAGTCACTCAGACCAACATAGAAAATTAAACATAGACTTACACACCCTGGCTCAACATAACATAGTCCCCAGAGCCAGGGCGTGACAGTACCCCCCCCCCCAAAGGCGCGGACTCCGGCCGCGCCAAACAACCACAACAGGGGAGGGACCGGGTGGGCACTCCGCCTCGGCGGCGGATCCGGCTCCGGACATGACCCAGGCACGGGTTGTGCTGGACTGACGACGCACACCCCTGGCTTGCTGCGTGGAGGAGGAACAGGCCGGACCGGGCTGACGAAGCGCACCCCTGACTTGGTGCGGGGAGCAGGAATGAGCCGGACCGGGCTGACAACGCGCACCACTGACCCGGTGCGGGGAGTTTGGACGGGCCGGACCGGGCTGGCGACGCGCACCACAGACTTGGTGCGGAGAGCAGGAACGGGCCGGACAGGGCTGACGAAACGCACCATAGACTTGGTGCGGAGAGCAGGCACGGGCCGTGCCGGACTGACGACGCACACCACTGGCTTGGTGCGGGAAGCTTGGATGGGCCGGACTGGGCTGGCGACGCGCACCACAGACTTGGTGCGGAGAGCAGGAACGGGCCGGGCTGGGCTGTCGACGCACACCGTAGGTTTGGTGCGGGGAGCAGGAATAGACCGGGCTGGGCTGGCGACGCACACCGTAGGCTTTGTGCGTGGAGCAGGGACAGGCCGGGCTGGGCTGTCGACGCACACCACTGACTTGGTGGGAATGGCAGGAACAGGCCGGGCTGGGCTGACGACGCGCACCACTGACTTGGTGGGAATGGCAGGAACAGGCCGGGCCGGGCTGACGACGCGCACCACTGACTTGGTGGGAATGGCAGGAACAGGCCGGGCTGGGCTGACGACGCGCACCACTGACTTGGTGGGAATGGCAGGAACAGGCCGGACCGTACTGGGGACACACACCACTGGCCCCACGCAGGGATCAGGAACGGGCCGGACCGGACTGGTAACACACCCCAGTACCTCTCGCCGTGCCTCCACACTTTCCCTCTCCTCTGTGCCCAGTGGCCCCCCTAACCTGGCGGCCTTCTCTGCCAACGCTTTGCACCGCTCTAACCCGTACACCTGCTGCCCCGACGTCGTGAGCCCCCCCCTAAAAATTTCCTGGGGGTCTCTCCTCTTGCCAGACTCGCAATCATCTCCTCCCACGTCCATCCTCTCTCCTCGTCACGCTGCTTGATCCAGTCGAGGTTGCCACGGAGATCTGCCAGCGATGGCTCCTGAACACGCTGCTTGGTCTGGTTAAGGTGGTTTCTTCTGTCACGATCGCTTAAGGAGGAGGACCAAGGCGCAGCGTTGCGGGTGAACATATTTATATTTATTGACTAGATCACACGATCAAAACAAAGAACGAAACGTGAAGTCCTTCGATATACAAACCAAAAGGAACAAGAGACCACAAAACACAAAGTGCAAGACAAACAGTTAAATATGGCTCCCAATCAGAGACACCCAGCTGACACTCGTTGCCTCTGATTGGGAGTCACTCAGACCAACATAGAAAATTAAACATAGACTTACACACCCTGGCTCAACATAACATAGTCCCCAGAGCCAGGGCGTGACAATGAGGGAAATAAGTATTTGACCCCTCTGCAAAACATGACTTAGTACTTGGTGGCAAAACCCTTGTTGGCAATCACAGAGGTCAGACGTTTCTTGTAGTTGGCCACCAGGTTTGCACACATCTCAGGGGGGATTTTGTCCCACTCCTCTTTGCAGATCTTCTCCAAGTCATTAAGGTTTCGAGGCTGACGTTTGACAACTCGAACCTTCAGCTCCCTCCACAGATTTTCTATGGGATTAAGATCTGGAGACTGGCTAGGCCGCTCCAGGACCTTAATGTGCTTCTTCTTGAGTCACTCCTTTGTTGCCTTGGACGTGTGTTTTGGGTCATTGTCATGCTGGAATACCCATCCACGACCCATTTTCAATTCCCTGGCTGAGGGAAGGAGTTCTCACCCAAGATTTGACGGTACATGGCCCCGTCCATCGTCCCTTTGATGCGGTGAAGTTGTCCTGTCCCCTTAGCAGGAAAACACCCCCAAAGCATAATGTTTCCACCTCCATGTTTGACGGTGGGGATGGTGTTCTTGGGGTCATATGCAGCATTCCTCCTCCTCCAAACACGGCGATTTGAGTTGATGCCAAAGAGCTCGATTTTGGTCTCATCTGACCACAACACTTTCACCCAGTTCTCCTCTGAATCATTCAGATGTTCATTGGCAAACTTCAGACGGGCCTGTATATGTGCTTTCTTGAGCAGGGGGACCTTGCGGGCGCTGCAGGATTTCAGTCCTTCACGGCATAGTGTGTTACCAATTGTTTTCTTGGTGACTATGGTCCCAGCTGCCTTGAGATCATTGACAAGATCCTCTTGTGTAGTTCTGGGCTGATTCCTCACCGTTCTCATGATCATTGCAACTCCACGAGGTGAGATCTTGCATGGAGCCCCAGGCCGAGGGAGATTGACAGTTCTTTTGTGTTTCTTCCATTTGCGAATAATCGCACCAACTGTTGTCACCTTCTCACCAAGCTGCTTGGCGATGGTCTTGT
Source organism: Coregonus lavaretus (assembly GCF_964263955.1). NCBI lineage: Eukaryota > Metazoa > Chordata > Actinopteri > Salmoniformes > Salmonidae > Coregonus > Coregonus lavaretus. Next base: position 39,328,250 of record NC_140012.1, on the reverse strand, counting down.
AGCCCATTCCAGCCTTGTGTAGGTCTACAATCTTGTCCCTGACATCCTTGGAGAGCTCTTTGGTCTTGGCCATGGTGGAGAGTTTGGAATCTGATTGATTGATTGCTTCCTTTGATTGATTGCTCCCTTTAAGAGTGTGCTCCTAATCTCACCTCGTTACCTGTATAAAAGACACCTGGGAGCCAGAAATCTTTCTGATTGAGAGGGGGTCAAATACGTATTTCCCTCATTAAAATGCAAATCAATTTATAACATTTTTGACATGCGTTTTTCTGGATTTTTGTTGTTGTTATTCTGTCTCTCACTGTTCAAATAAACCTACCATTAAAATTATAGACTAATCATTTCTTTGTCAGTGGGCAAACGTACAAAATCAGCAGGGGATCAAATACTTTTTTCCCTCACTGTATATTAGCGAACTTTTTTGCCCCAAAGTTAAGTGAACTAGACATCATAATGCAGCTGGTTTCCTTGATTTGACTCAAGTTGACTCAATTTACAGTGTAGAATAGAATAATTCCATTGTGAAACAGAAATGTGTCTTGTTGCTGTATTTTTATTCTCACCCTTCCGGTCTTATTATCCATGAAAGAGGGATGTTGTTGTCTTGTATTTAGCAACTGAATGCTAACCTGGCCAAACTAACATCGGAGTTTGAGAAGGCCACATCGGACAAGCTGAGGTGTCAGCAGGAAGCAGACGCCACCAATCAGACCATCTCCCTGGCCAACAGGTGACATGCAGCTATAGTACAGTACAGTACAACACAGCACAGCACAACAAAACACAACCACAGACATGGGATGACACTCACTGCCTGTGCCTTCCTGGCTCAAATTCAAACTGTGTCTTTGAACATTTGATCTAATTTTAGTATAGAGATGATATTTTAAGATTTTTAGAATTTGAAATTAGATCTCTGATTTAATAACATTTAGTCTACCATCTTTGATAACTGTCATATTGACGCGTGTGGTGTGACTGTCTCTCTCTCTGGCAGGCTGGTGGGCGGTCTGGCCTCAGAGAAGGTGCGTTGGTCAGAGTCGGTGGGCCAGTTTAAGATCCAGGAAAAGACTCTGAGTGGTGACGTCATGCTCATCTCTGCCTTCGTCTCCTACGTGGGCTACTTCACCAAGAAGTACCGCATAGAACTCATGGACAAGTACTGGCTGCCCTACCTCAAAGAGCTCAAGGTACACCACACAGTCCTAACCCTACCTCAGAGAGGTCAAGGTACACCACACAGTCCTAACCCTACCTCAGAGAGGTCAAGGTACACCACACACTCCTAACACTAACCCTAGCCCTACCTCAAAGAGCTCCAGGTACAACACACACTCCTAACCCTACCTCAAAGAGCTCAAGGTACACCACACAGTCCTAACCCTACCTCAAAGAGCTCAAGGTACACCACACACTCCTAACCCTACCTCAAAGAGCTCAAAGTACATCACACACTCCTGGCTCAGCACACAAACCATACGTCATTAATGGAAACATCACAATCAGACCCGGGTCACTGAATGAATATAATTTTATTTTTATTTTTTATTTCACCTTTATTTAACCGGGGAAGCCAGTTGAGAACAAGTTCTCATTTACGACCTGGCCAAGATAAAGCAAAGCAGTGCGATAAAAACAACAACAACACAGAGTTACATATGGAATAAACAAAACATACAGTCAAAAACACAATAGAAAATCTATATACAGTGTGTGCAAATGTAGTAAGTTATGGAGGTAAGGCAATAAATAGGCCATAGTGAAAAATAATTACAATTTAGTATTAACACTGGAGTGATAGATGTGTAGAAGATGATGCGCAAATAGAGAAACTGGGGTGCAAATGAGCAAAATAAATAACAATATGGGGATGAGGTAGTTGGGTGGACTAATTACAGATGGGCTGTGTACAGGTGCAGTGATCGGTAAGCTGCTCTGACAACTGATGCTTAAAGTTAGTGAGGGAGATAAGAGTCTCCAGCTTCAGAGATTTTTGCAGTTCGTTCCAGTCATTTGCAGCAGAGAACTGGAAGGAATGGCGGCCAAAGGAGGTGTTGGCTTTGGGGATGACCAGTGAGTACCTGCTGGAGCGCATACTACGAGTGGGTGTTGCTATGGTGACCAATGAGCTAAGATAACCTGGAGCCAGTGGGTTTGGCGATGAATATGTAGTGAGGACCAGCCAACGAGAGCGTACAGGTCACAATGGTGGGTAGTATATGGGGCTTTGGTGACAAAACAGATGGCACTGTGATAGACTACATCCAATTTGCTGAGTAGAGTGTTGGAAGCTATTTTGTAAATGACATCGCCGAAGTCAAGGATCGGTAGGATAGTCCGTTTTACGAGGGCATGTTTAGCAGCATGAGTGAAGGAGGCTTTGTTGTGAAATAGGAAGCCGATTCTAGATTGAACTTTGGATTGGAGATGCTTAATGTGAGTCTGGAAGGAGAGTTTACGGTCTAACCAGACACCTAGGTATTTGTAGTTGTCCACATATTCTAAGTCAGACCCGCCGAGAGTAGTGATTCTAGTCGGGCGGGCGGGTGCAAGCAGCGTTCGATTGAAGATCATGCATTTAGTTTTACTAGCGTTTAAGAGCAGTTGGAGGCTACGGAAGGAGTGTTGTATGGCATTGAAGCTCGTTTGGAGGTTTGTTAACACAGTGTCCAATGAGCCAGATGTATACAAAAGAGCCAGATGTATACAAAATGGTGTCGTCTGCGTAGAGGTGGATCTGAGAGTCACCAGCAGCAAGAGCGACGTCATTGATATACACAGAGAATAGAGTCGGCCCGAGAATTGAACCCTGTGGCACCCTCATAGAGACTGCCAGAGGTCCAGACAACAGGCCCTCTGATTTGACACATTGAACTCTATCTGAGAAGTAGTTGGTGAACCAGGCGAGGCAGTCATTTGAGAAACCAAGGCTATGTAGTCTGCCAATAAGAATGCGGTGGTTGACAGAGTCAAAAGCCTTGGCCAGGTCGATGAAGACGGCTGCACAGTACTGTCTTTTATCGATCATGGTTATTATATCGTTTAGGACCTTGAGCGTGGCTGAGGTGCACCCATGACCAGCTCGTAAACCAGATTGCATAGCGGAGAAGGTACGGTGGGATTCGAAATGGTCGGTGATCTGTTTGTTATCTTGCCTTTCAAATACTTTCAAAAGGCAGGGCAGGATGGATATAGGTATGTAACAGTTTGGATCTAGAGTGTCACCCCCTTTGAAGAGGGGGATGATCGCGGCAGCTTTCCAATCTCTGGGGATCTCAGACGATACGAAAGAGAGGTTGAACAGGCTAGTAATAGGGGTTGCGACAATTTCGGCGGCAAATTTTAGAAAGAAAGGGTCCAGATTGACTAGCCCAGCTGATTTGTAGGGGTCCAGATTTTGCAGCTCTTTCAGGACATCAGCTATCTGAATTTGGGTGAAGGAGAAGCGGGGGGGGTGGCATGGGCAAGTTGCAGCAGAGGGTGCAGAGCTGTTGGCCGGTGTAGTGGTAGCCAGGTGAAAAGCATGGCCAGCCGTAGCAAAATGCTTGATTTATCGGTGGTGACAGTGTTTCCTAGCCTCAGTGCAGTGGGTAGCTGGGAGGAGGTGCTCTTATTCTCAATGGACTTTACAGTGTCCCAAAACTTTTTGGAGTTAGTGCTACAGGATACACATTTCTAGACTTTGCTTTCCTAACTGATTGTGTATATTGGTTCCTGACTTCCCTGAAAAGTTGCATATCGCGGGGCTGTTCGATGCTAATGCAGTACGCCACAGGATGTTTTTGTGCTGGTCAAGGGCAGTCAAGTCTGGGGTGAACCAGGGGCTATATCTGTTCATAGTTCTGAATTTTTTGAATGGGGCATGCTTATTTAAGATGGAGAGGAAAGCACTTTTAAAGAACATCCAGGCATCCTCTACTGACGGAATGAGGTCAATATCCATCCAGGATACCCGGGCCAGGTGAATTAGAAAGGCCTGCTCACTGAAGTGTTTTAGGGAGCGTTTGACAGTGATGAGGGGTGGTCGTTTGACCGCGGACCCATTATGGACACAGGCAATGAGGCAGTGATCGCTGAGATCCTGGTTGTAGACAGCGGAGGTGTATTTAGAGGGTAAATTAGTCAGGATGATATCTATGAGGGTGCCCATGTTTACGGATTTAGGGTTGTACCTGGTAGGTTCCTTGATAATTTGTGTGAGATTGAGGGCATCTAGTTTAGATTGTAGGACGGCCGGGGTGTTAAACATATCCCAGTTTAGGTCACCAAGTAGTACGAACTCTGAGGATAGATGGGGGGCAAGCAATTCACATATGATTTCCATGGTACAACTGGGGGCTGAGGGGGGTCTGTAGCATGCGGCAACAGTGAGAGACTTATTTCTGGAAAGGTGGATTTTTAGAAGTAGAAGCTCAAACTGTTTGGGCACAGACCTGTATAGTATGATAGAGCTCTGCAGGCTATCTATACAGTAGATTGCAACTCCGCCCCCTTTGGCAGTTCTATCTAGATGGAAAATGTTGTAGTTCGGGATGGAAATTTCAGAATTTTTGGTGGCCTTCCTAAGCCAGGATTCAGACACTGCTAGAACATCAGGGTTGGCAGAGTGTGCTAACGCAGTGAATAACTCAAACTTAGGGAGGAGGCTTCTGATGTTAACATGCAAGAAACCAAGGCTTTTTTTATTTTTATTTTTTATTTTTATTTCACCTTTATTTAACCAGGTAAGCCAGTTGAAAACAGGTTCTCATTTACAACTGCGACCTGGCCAAGATAAAGCAAAGCAGTGCAATAAAAACAACACAGAGTTACATATGGGGTAAAAAACATAAAGTCAAAAATACAACAGAAAATATATATACAGTGTGTGCAAATGTAGCAAGTTATGGAGGTAAGGCAATAAATAGGCTATAGTGCAAAATAATTACAATAGTATTAACACTGGAATGCTAGATGTGCAAGAAATTATGTGCAAATAGAGATACTGGGGTGCAAAAGAGCAAAATAAATAACAATATAGGGATGAGGTAGTTGGGTGGGCTAATTTCAGATGGGCTGTGTACAGGTGCAGTGATCGGTAAGGTGCTCTGACAACTGATGCTTAAAGTTATTGAGGGAGATAAGAGTCTCCAGCTTCAGAGACTTTTGCAATTCGTTCCAGTCATTGGCAGCAGAGAACTGGAAGGAATGGCGGCCAAAGGAGGTGTTGGCTTTGGGAATGACCAGTGTGATATACCTGCTGGAGCGCAGACTACGGGTGGGTGCTGCTATGGTGACCAATGAGCTAAGATAAGGCGGGGATTTGCCTAGCAGTGATTTATAGATGGCCTGGAGCCAGTGGGTTTGACGACGAACATGTAGTGAGGACCAGCCAACAAGAGCGTACAGGTCACAGTGGTGGGTAGTGTATGGGGCTTTGGAGACAAAACGGATGGCACTGTGATAGACTACATCCAATTTGCTGAGTAGAGTGTTGGAGGCTATTTTGTAAATGACATCGCCGAAGTCAAGGATCGGTAGGATAGTCAGTTTTACGAGGGCATGTTTGGCAGCATGAGTGAAGGAGGCTTTGTTGCGAAATAGGAAGCCGATTCTAGATTTAACTTTGGATTGGAGATTCTTTATGTGAGTCTGGAAGTTGAGTTTACAGTCTAACCAGACACCTAGGTATTTGTAGTTGTCCACATACTCTAGGTCAGACCCGTCGAGAGTGGTGATTCTAGTCGGGTGGGCGGGTGCCAGCAGCGTTCGATTGAAAAGCATGCATTTAGTTTTACTAGTGTTTAAGAGCAGTTGGAGGCTACTGAAGGATTGTTGTATGGCATTGAAGCTCGTTTGGAGGTTTGTTAACACAGTGTCCAATGAAGGGCCAGATGTATACAAAATGGTGTCGTCTGCGTAGAGGTGGATCTGAGAGTTTACGGTTACAGAAGTCAACAAATGATAGCGCCTGGGGAGTAGGAGTGATAATGGGGGCTACAGGGCCTGGGTTAACCTCTACATCACCAGAGGAACAGAGGAGGAATAGAATAAGGATACGGCTAAAGGCTTTAAGAACTGGTCTTCTAGTGCGTTGGGTACAGAGAATAAAAGGGGCAGATTTCCGGGTGTTTTAGAATAGATTCAGGGCATTATGTACAGACAAGGTTATGGAAGGATATGAGTACAGTGGAGGTAAACCTAAGCATTGGGTAACAATGAAAGAGATAGCATCACTGGAGGCACCGATTGAGCCGGTCTCCGCGTGTATGGGGGGTGGGACAAAGGAGCTATCTGAGGCAGGTTGAGCGGGACTGGGGACTCTACAGTGAAATAGTACAATAAGAACTAAGTCAAACAGCAATAGGCAAGGCATATTGACATGGGAGAGAGGGATAACGCAATCATAGGTGTTATTCGAGAGAGCTAAGACAACAACTGGTAATGGCGACGAAAGTTTGGGCTGAGGCTAAACAGATAAACAGGATGGGTTACCGTTTAAAGGAACAGTCCAGCAGGCATCAGCTGTGTAGCTGAGTGATCATAAGGTCCAGTGAACAGCAATAGGTGAGTCCGGGAGCAGTTCGTAGGCTGCTACATTACAGGTGAGCAGGAGGCATGGCTGTTGATTGCGTGTGCTAGCGGGCCGGGGCTAGCAGATGGATCTTCGTGGTCTTCACAACGGGAAGCCTGTTGAAACCACATTAGACGATTACGTCGGCAGACCAGTCGTGATGGATCGGCGGGGCTCCGTGTCAACACTAGGAGGTCCCGTCCGGTTGACAGAGAGGTAGATAGCCGGGAGATGGGCCTGGCTCGAGGCTAGCTCAAGGCTAACTGGTACGTGCTTCAGACAGTGGTGATTAGCCAACAACAACAACAGCCATTCGGTTGCAGCTAGCTAGTTGCGATGATCCGGTGTTAAGGTCCAGTGATTCAGTGATTCCGGCAGAAAATCCGATATGCTCTGGGTCGATAGCACGCTGTGCAGACTGGCCGATAATTGTCCAAGCTAGAGCTGGCTGGTAGGTAGTGCAGGCCACGGACAGTGGTGAAGACCGCTAACGGTGGCTAATAGCAAGTAGCTAGTTAGCTGGCTAACTGGCTAGCTGGCTAGTTTCAGTCAGAGGTTCTTGATAAAAGGTATAAAGAAATAATAGAATCCGTTCCACATTGGGTGAGGCTGGTTCCAGGAAAATATATTTAGTTAAAGGATGGAAAAGTGAGATAGAGAAGTATATACGAAAAAAACTACAAAAAAACAGGCTATTTACACGAGGACACAACAGAATACACGACCGCACTGCTACGCCATCTTGGATAAATCAGTTCAACATTACTTAATCATCTGAAAGGAGATTGGCTTGCATGATTGTGTTCTCAATTAAACATTTGCTAACCAACAAAGTGATGCAGATGTAGTATACTGTAGTAATCTCCTGTTCCCCCCCTCCCTCTCCCAGGTCCCCATCCCGATCACAGAGGGGCTGGACCCTCTGATGTTGCTTACAGATGATGCAGACATCGCTGCCTGGAGCAACCAGGGCTTGCCTAGTGACCGCATGTCCATTGAGAACGCCACCATCCTGTGCAATACGGAGCGCTGGCCGCTCATCGTGGACGCCCAGCTCCAGGGAATCAAGTGGATCAAAAGGAAATACGGAGACAACCTCAAAGTCATCCGGTTGGGACAGAAAGGGTCAGTCGCTGTCCTTCTCACACACAGTTCGGATAGAGTAGCCAGTGTGTGGTCTTGGTGTCCAGGCATTGACATACTATCTACCTGTGTGTGTGTGTGTGTGTGTGTGTGTGTGTGTGTGTGTGTGTGTGTGTAGGTACCTGGACAGCATCGAGAGCGCTGTGTCTAACGGAGACCCTCTGCTGATAGAGAACATCAGTGAGAATGTAGAACCTGTCCTGGACCCTTTACTGGGCAGGAACACCATCAAGAAGGGCAAGTAAGTCACCACATCATCACCTCTATATACCACCTACAGCCCCCTCTCACCGCTCCCTGGGCCACTATGACTCCTCACAATGGATGCATCCCAAATGGCACCCTATTCCCTATTTAGTGCACTACTTTTTACCAGGTAGTAGTGCACTCTATATTATTTTGAACAGTCAAAAGTAGTCCACTACTTAGGGAATACGGTGCCATTTGGGACACACACAATGACTCCACATAGGGCAGGGATGTCAAACTCATTTTCCCTGCGGACCGCATTCGGTCTTAACCGAGGTCCGGAGGGCCACACTTAAAATGTATTATATTTATTTGCCGTAAAAATAACAGTCCTTCAGTCTCTCTCATGCATTCTGTCTGCCAGGTACATCCGGATAGGAGACAAGGAGGTGGAGTACAGCCCTAGCTTCCGTCTCATCCTCCACACTAAGTACTTCAACCCTCACTACAAGCCTGAGATGCAGGCTCAGTGTACGCTCATCAACTTCCTGGTTACCAGAGATGGGCTGGAGGACCAGCTGCTAGCCGCCGTGGTCGCTAAGGAACGGCCCGACCTAGAGGAGCTCAAGGTGACAGAGGCCTTGTTTATACCTAGGGCTAACATTCGTCCTTTGTCCTGATCTTATCTACATTCTGATTGTAGCCGTTGCATACGTGGTAGTAAAATGTGTCTCTTATCCGTCCACTGTGTCCGCATTGTGACCGGATATCCAGGTCCCTCCCTGTATGCAAATTATTTTACAGACATTCTTCCACACTTGTAAGGCTGCGTTTACACGGGCAGCCCAATTCTGATATTTTTTACACTAATTGGTCTTTTGACCAATCGCATCAGATCTTTTAACATCAGATATTTTTCAGATCTGATTGGTCAAAAGACCAATTAGTGATCTTTTTTTATATTTGGCTGCCTGTGTAAATGCAGCCTAAGATATCTCACAATGCCTGTCTGACTACTTCCAGATGTGGTCAGGAAGATCTAATCACAATCCGATCACAATGTCTTTTAATCGTCTACACCTGTCTAAAAATGTGGGCATAATCAGAATGTGGACAAGATCAGGACAAAGGACGCATGTTAGAACCAGGTATAAACGGGGCTTGGGACACGAAGAGACAATCACATTGTGTGTCCCAAATGGAACCCTATTGGTCAAAAGTAGTGCACTAAATAGAGAATAGGGTGTCATTTGGAACGCATTTGGACATGGCAGGGGCCATCCCATCCCCTCACCTTTGGGTTATGCTATTACACTGGAACAGGCTTCTTTCTGTCCGATAAATATCTAAAAGAGTGTTCCTCAAGGGTTCTTTGGTAAGGGTGATGGTTCTATGTGGAAGCATTATGACTCAAACAACCCCTTGAGCCCATCAATGGTTCTTTGCAGTTTAGAAAAAAGGTTAGTTCATCTTTTTAGGCCATTCAAATTAGATTTACTGTATAACGGATTAAAAATATATATATATTGAGGCGAGTGAGAAAAAAAAAAAAGAACGGTTGGACGCCTTGTAAAAATACTAAACAACCTTAGTTGTCGGCTGTTGCCAGATGAGAGAGCACAGCGAGTAAGGTAGGCTACAAAATAGATAGCCAATTCGAAACATTGCTTGTAGCTTGGGTAGTTAGCTCACTTGGTCAAACAGTAAAGAGCATTATCTTCATAATTCCTCTAATGAAATGTGTCTGCCTTGCCCATGTGTCTGTTTCACTGGGGCCTGCTGCAGTGATAATGAGCAAGCCACTTTTTACTGCCTTTCCCACTGCGCTCCTGTATATTTTTTTTCCTTCTGATTCTAGCCATATGAAAAACACAGCTATCCTGTGTAATAATACTTGTCACAGTTGAAGAGAGGATGTTCTCAGCTTTGTGCAGGTATATTTCTGTATTTCTCAGCTGTATATTTTACAACCAAGATATTGATATGGATTTGAGATACGGAGCACGCCGAGTGAGCATTGGCAATTGTGAGCGCATCGGCCTCTGCGAGCATATCTGCCTCATTGGGTATTAGGCTATGACAGCAAAGTTTTTTTAGGACATTAATAATTACTTTACTGTTAGATTAAAACACGGCTACTTCCAGTCAAAATTATATTTAGAGTTAGTGATTTAGCTAATGTGTTTTGAGTTTCCACTTACCCGGCTGGTGAATTAGCACCAAATATATTAGTCTTTGCTATTTTTTTATTTATTTTTTATTTCACCTTTATTTAACCAGGTAAGCCAGTTGAGAACAGGTTCTCATTTACAACTGCGACCTGGCCAAGACAAAGCAAAGTAGTGCAACAAAAACAACACAGAGTTACATATGGGGTAAAAAAAAAAACATAAAGTCAGAAATACAACAGAAAATATATATACAGTGTGTGCAAATGTAGCAAGTTATGGAGGTAAGGCAATAAATAGGCTATAGTGCAGAATAATTACAATAGTATTAACACTGGAATGCTAGATGTGCAAGAGATTATGTGCAAATAGAGATACTGGGGTGCAAAAGAGCAAATTAAATAACAATATAGGGATGAGGTAGTTGGGTGGGCTAATTTCAGATGGGCTGTGTACAGGTGCAGTGATCGGTAAGGTGCTCTGACAACTGATGCTTAAAGTTATTGAGGGAGATAAGAGTCTCCAGCTTCAGAGATTTTTGCAATTCGTTCCAGTCATTGGCAGCAGAGAACTGGAAGGAATGGCGGCCAAAGGAGATGTTGGCTTTGGGAATGACCAGTGAGATATACCTGCTGGAGCGCAGACTACGGGTGGGTGCTGCTATGGTGACCAATGAGCTAAGATAAGGCGGGGATTTGCCTAGCAGTAATTTATAGATGGCCTGGAGCCAGTGGATTTGACGACGAACATGTAGTGAGGACCAGCCAACAAGAGCGTACAGGTCACAGTGGTGGGTAGTGTATGGGGCTTTGGAGACAAAACGGATGGCACTGTGATAGACTACATCCAATTTGCTGAGTAGAGTGTTGGAGGCTATTTTATAAATGACATCGCCGAAGTCAAGGATCGGTAGGATAGTCAGTTTTACGAGGGCATGTTTGGCAGCATGAGTGAAGGAGGCTTTGTTGCGAAATAGGAAGCCGATTCTAGATTTAACTTTGGATTGGAGATTCTTTATGTGAGTCTGGAAGTTGAGTTTACAGTCTAACCAGACACCTAGATATTTGTAGTTGTCCACATACTCTAGGTCAGACCCGTCGAGAGTGGTGATTCTAGTCGGGTGGGCGGGTGCTAGCAGCGTTCGATTGAAAAGCATGCATTTAGTTTTACTAGTGTTTAAGAGCAGTTGAAGGCTACTGAAGGATTGTTGTATGGCATTGAAGCTCGTTTGGAGGTTTGTTAACACAGTGTCCAATGAAGGGCCAGATGTATACAAAATGGTGTCGTCTGCGTAGAGGTGGATCTGAGAGTCACCAGCAGCAAGAGCGACATCATTGATATACACGGAGAAAAGTGTCGGCCCAAGAATTGAACCCTGTGGCACCCCCATAGAGACTGCCATAGGTCCAGACAACAGGCCCTCCGATTTGACACACTGAACTCTATCTGAGAAGTAGTTGGTGAACCAGGCGAGGCAGTCATTTGAGAAACCAAGGCTATTTAGTCTGCCAATAAGAATGCGGTGGTTGACAGAGTCGAAAGCCTTGGCCAGGTCGATGAAGACGGCTGCACAGTACTGTCTATTATCAATCGCGGTTATAATATCGTTTAGGACCTTGAGCGTGGCTGAAGTGCACCCGTGACCAGCTCGGAAACCGGATTGCATAGCGGAGAAGGTACGGTGGTATTCGAAATGGTCGATGATCTGTTTATTAACTTGGCTTTCGAATACTTTCGAAAGGCAGGGCAGGATGGATATAGGTCTGTAGCAGTTTGGATCTAGAGTGTCACCCCCTTTGAAGAGGGGGATGACCGCGGCAGCTTTCCAATCTCTGGGGATCTCAGACGTTATGAAAGAGAGGTTGAACAGACTAGTAATAGGGGTTGCGACAATTTCGGCGGCTAGTTTTAGGAAGAAAGGGTCCAGATTGTCTAGCCCAGCTGATTTGTAGGGGTCCAGATTTTGCAGCGCTTTCAAAACATCAGCTGTCTGAATTTGTGTGAAGGAGAAGCGGGGGGGGCATGGGCAAGTTGCAGCAGAGGGTGCAGAGTTGGTGGCCGGGTTAGTGGTAGCCAGGTGCACATAAAGATGTAGGCAAATTAATCTCTATTTAACTACAAATATTGAGTCCTATTTTAACAGTAAAATATAACAATGGCCTAATTGTCAACCCAAAATTCATGACAATCACTGGATTAGGTTGCAGTGCACATCAAAATATCTTGAATCATGCATTCCTGCTTAGATGAAACAAGTTATTTGAATACCATCTCAGTAGTCTATTTCACTTCTTTATTAAATCACTGTGAATGCCATTAGAAGATGATTAACCTACTCATTTTTTCTATTGGTGACCGTGAAGAAATATGTGAATATTAGCAGGTTTGTGGCGCACGCAGACCTCAAAATTGTTATTAAATGGCATTTCAAGTGGCATTAAAAAAGTCTTCAATTCAACTTGATGGATCCTGCAGAAACCCTGTGTACTGTACAATGCACTTATTAATGAACTCGCCCTACTGCCCGAGTGCCTACAGAAATGTACCACCTCTATTACATATGCAGTCAATGCATTCTCATAGAGCCCGACCGATATGGGATTTTTTGATCCAATTCCGATTTTAGAGTGGAAATAATTGTGCTTAAAACAGCCCTACAAAGATACTCAGAAAGCTGATTTCTTAAATTTGAGGAAAGAACATTCATGTAAGTACCACATACAATTTAGGAGCACCAGAAAAATGACATTTTTTAGTGGACAAACTGTCTTACTCTAGTGAAAGGAGGATAAACTGCACTGATTCCAGCAAAAAATCTGCCAAGTCGCTGAAGAATGAGCTGCCTTATGCTAGCCAGCTGGAAAACAACGACATAGGACACATTTTCAATGTATTGGTATTTAGCTACAGTGGGGAAAAAAAGTATTTAGTCAGCCACCAATTGTGCAAGTTCTCCCACTTAAAAAGATGAGAGAGGCCTGTAATTTTCATCATAGGTACACGTCAACTATGACAGACAAAATGAGAAAATAAAATCCAGAAAATCACATTGTAGGATTTTTTATAAATTTATTTGCAAATTATGGTGGAAAATAAGTATTTGGTCAATAACAAAAGTTTCTCAATACTTTGTTATATACCCTTTGTTGGCAATGACACAGGTCAAACGTTTTCTGTAAGTCTTCACAAGGTTTTCACACACTGTTGCTGGTATTTTGGCCCATTCCTCCATGCAGATCTCCTCTAGAGCAGTGATGTTTTGGGGCTGTCGCTGGGCAACACAGACTTTCAACTCCCTCCAAAGATGTTCTATGGGGTTGAGATCTGGAGACTGGCTAGGCCACTCCAGGACCTTGAAATGCTTCTTACGAAGCCACTCCTTCGTTGCCCGGGCGGTGTGTTTGGGATCATTGTCATGCTGAAAGACCCAGCCACGTTTCATCTTCAATGCCCTTGCTGATGGAAGGAGGTTTTCACTCAAAATCTCACGATACATGGCCCCATTCATTCTTTCCTTTACACGGATCAGTCGTCCTGGTCCCTTTGCAGAAAAACAGCCCCAAAGCATGATGTTTCCACCCCCATACTTCACAGTAGGTATGGTGTTCTTTGGATGCAACTCAGCATTCTTTGTCCTTCAAACACGACGAGTTGAGTTTTTACCAAAAAGTTCTATTTTGGTTTCATCTGACCATATGACATTCTCCCAATCCTCTTCTGGATCATCCAAATGCACTCTAGCAAACTTCAGACGGGCCTGGACATGTACTGGCTTAAGCAGGGGGACACGTCTGGCACTGCAGGATTTGAGTCCCTGGCGGCGTAGTGTGTTACTGATGGTAGGCTTTGTTACTTTGGTCCCAGCTCTCTGCAGGTCATTCACTAGGTCCCCCCGTGTGGTTCTGGGATTTTTGCTCACCGTTCTTGTGATCATTTTGACCCCACGGGGTGAGATCTTGCGTGGAGCCCCAGATCGAGGGAGATTATCAGTGGTCTTGTATGTCTTCCATTTCCTAATAATTGCTCCCACAGTTGATTTCTTCAAACCAAGCTGCTTACCGATTGCAGATTCAGTCTTCCCAGCCTGGTGCAGGTCTACAATTTTGTTTCTGGTGTCCTTTGACAGCTCTTTGGTCTTGGCCATAGTGGAGTTTGGAGTGTGACTGTTTGAGGTTGTGGACAGGTGTTTTTTATACTGATAACAAGTTCAAACAGGTGCCATTAATACAGGTAACGAGTGGAGGACAGAGGAGCCTCTTAAAGAAGACGTTACAGGTCTGTGAGAGCCAGAAATCTTGCTTGTTTGTAGGTGACCAAATACTTATTTTCCACCATAATTTGCAAATAAATTCATAAAAAATCCTACAATGTGATTTTCTGGATTTTTTTTCTCAATTTTTTGTCATAGTTGACGTGTACCTATGATGAAAATTACAGGCCTCTCTCAATTGGTGGCTGACTAAATACTTTTTTTCCCCACTGTATGTTTTCATCGATTGTAGGGCTGTAGCCATTGAATTCTGATAATTGTCTCTCCCCCAAGTGTTGCCTCAGTGAATACAGCTGCAGTCTCTACACTGCTACACAATACAGTTCTAGTATGCAAACATAGACGGTAAACTATAAAGTGGCCCGCAAGGACACGTGACAACTGCAAGGTGCAATAACTGCGTACTCATGTTTTTATTACGCCTCATGTCCACCAAATGCATCAAACTCTTTGCGTTCCGGCAGAAGTAATTAATTGTCAATGGAACAGTCCACAACGCTACATTGGGGGTGCGGCACTAGGCTGCGGTGTGTTCTGTGTACCGCATGCGTTCAATACTTTCAACTCCTGTGCGTTGCTTTACAGTGCAGTGGCACAAACGGAAGTACACACACAGACTCCAAGTAGCTAGCGTTTAGCTAGTTGAAAAGCAAAGCACATGTGCATCAAGTATGGAAAATGCGGGCTAGACATTGGGCAAAACACATACAGTGGGGAGAACAAGTATTTGATACACTGCCGATTTTGCAGGTTTTCCTACTTACAAAGCATGTAGAGGTCTGTAATTCACATTGTATGATTTTTAAGTAATTAATTTGCATTTTATTGCATGACATAAGTATTTGATCACCTACCAACCAGTAAGAATTCCGGCTCTCACAGACCTGTTAGTTTTTCTTTAAGAAGCCCTCCTGTTCTCCACTCTTTACCTGTATTAACTGCACCTATTTGAACTCATTACCTGTATAAAAGACACCTGTCCACACACTCAATCAAACAGACTCCAACCTCTCCACAATGGCCAAGACCAGAGAGCTGTGTAAGGACATCAGGGATAAAATTGTAGACCTGCACAAGGCTGGGATGGGCTACAGGACAATAGGCAAGCTTGGTGAGAAGGCAACAAATGTTGGCGCAATTATTAGAAAATGGAAGAAGTTCAAGATGACGGTCAATCACCCTCGGTCTGGGGTTCCATGCAAGATCTCACCTCGTGGGGCATCAATGATCATGTGGAAGGTGAGGGATCTGCCCAGAACTACACGGTAGGACCTGGTCAATGACCTGAAGAGAGCTGGGACCACAGTCTCAAAGAAAACCATTAGTAACACACTACGCCGTCATGGATTAAAATCCTGCAGCGCACGCAAGGTCCCCCTGCTCAAGCCAGCGCATGTCCAGGCCCGTCTGAAGTTTGCCAATGACCATCTGGATGATCCAGAGGAGGAATGGGAGAAGGTCATGTGGTCTGATGAGACAAAAATAGAGCTTTTTGGTCTAAACTCCACTCGCCGTGTTTGGAGGAAGAAGAAGGATAAGTACAACCCCAAGAACACCATCCCAACTGTGAAGCATGGAGGTGGAAACATAATTCTTTGGGGATGCTTTTCTGCAAAGGGGACAGGACGACTGCACTGTATTGAGGGGAGGATGGATGGGGCCATGTATCGCGAGATCTTGGCCAACAACCTCCTTCCCTCAGTAAGAGCATTGAAGATGGGTCGTGGCTGGGTCTTCCAGCATGACAACGACCCGAAACACACAGCCAGGGCAACTAAGGAGTGGCTCCGTAAGAAGCATCTCAAGGTCCTGGAGTGGCCTAGCCAGTCTCCAGACCTGAACCCAATAGAAAATCTTTGGAGGGAGCTGAAAGTCCGTATTGCCCAACGACAGCCCCGAAACCTGAAGGATCTGGAGAAGGTCTGTATGGAGGAGTGGGCCAAAATCCCTGCTGCAGTGTGTGCAAACCTGGTCAAGAACTACAGGAAACGTATGATCTCTGTAATTGCAAACAAAGGTTTCTGTACCAAATATTAAGTTCTGCCTTTCTGATGTATCAAATACTACTGTCATGCAATAAAATACAAATGAATTACTTAAAAATCATAGAATGTGATTTTCTGGATTTTTGTTTTAGATTCCGTCTCTCACAGTTGAAGTGTACCATTTATAGACCAATATGTACACGTGTTTTGGGGAAGGGGGGGGGGGGGGGGGGGGTTGGGCAAGTGCTTGTGCAGTATTTAGCAGTCATAATAAGAGTCTGGTAGACGGCAGTTGTGATGTGTGTTTAGCATGAATGTATATATGGCACCTTGGGTTCATCTGGTGGTTATCTACACGGAGTGTTATTTTACTCCTCCTGGCTTAGTTTCCCAGATGCAAGGATGAGAACAAACAATGAAATGTTTGTTCTACTCCTCCAGGCTATCTCTATCTCGGGTCACACACACCACATATTATCTGTGGAATGCAGGCTGTAAATCAATTGTCAGCTCAAGCTATCTCTAGTGACCATACGCCCAGATTAGCTGCAGGGAGTTAGAGTGGAGACCGTCCCTTTCAAAAACACAGCATTAGTAGAACAGAAATGTCTTACTATTTGTTAAGTATATAATTTAACTATTAAAATCAAACAAATCAGGTAAATACGTAATTTTTCTCTCACAATGTGACCAAGAAAATAGTGGACAGAGCGAGAGCGCTCACTAACAGAACTTAAACCTGCTATCTATAATAAACTGCCGCAGTTGCAAGCAGGCTGGACAATGTAATGAACTCTGCATAGAATAAATGCAATAATAACAAATATTCTTATAGGCCTACCTAAAGTAAAGACACATAACTGCAATGCACCGTGGGCATGACGCATAGAAAATAGTTAGCCAGGCTAGCTAGTAATAAGCATAAGCAACTTACAACTCAATATAACCCCCCAAATTACTTTATCCCCCCAACAGCATATGGCAAACATAACATACAGTATTACTACTCACTTTTAGGTGCACACACAAATACAGTTAAAGGAGAATGGAAACACTAGGATTTAGAACGCCAGCTAACTGTAACTGTAAATCACCATATTGGCATTGTTGCGTCACTGGAAGGAGAGACAATTTTGGAACTCCCAAAAATGGCTGAATTTACCGAGTAGCTCAGTCTGAGAATTAGTTTATTACAGAGAATGAATTAATGTTAGTTAGGGAGCCAATAAACCTACTGAAGCCGTTCATGTTTGAACCGATCGTTGCCCCAGATCAAAGAGTTAGTTCTCGTTGCAGTAACAACACAGACATGCCGCCTGAAACACCTCAGCTAGAGGGTTGGCGTTGCCAAACACAAACTGGTGTGAGTGCGGATGCTGCCAGATAATGGCTAGAGAGTATTGGCTCCCTAACTAACATTAATTCATTCTCTGTAATAAACTAATTCTCAGACTGAGCTACTCGGTAAATTCAGCCATTTTTGGGAGTTCCAAAATTGTTGTCCTCTGTAGCTCAGCTGGTAGAGCACGGCGCTTGCAACGCCAAGGTAGTGGGTTCGATCCCCGGGACCACCCATACACAAAAATGTATGCACGCATGACTGTAAGTCGCTTTGGATAAAAGCGTCTGCTAAATGGCATATTATCATTATTATTATATGAGTGTGTGTGTTGTAGAGAGATGGTGGCGATACAGCACAAAATCCCAGCGGATGGTGGCTGTATTACATCCAGTCAGAGGTTCCTGTCAGTCTGTCTGGATGGCGATGTATTTATTGGACGTGTCACTAATCCTTATGAAGGACTTCCTGGCAGAAGAGGTTACTCGACCAGTCAGCAGCCGATTTGCCAGTTAAATAATTGCTGAAATTTTGCTTGATTATAAATTGATTAAGGTTAATATCAGTAGTGGGTAGGTGCGAAATATATATAAGCAGTATCCTATAACGATGTTTATCACCAGTGCTGTTTGGCGCGATGGGAACACATTAACCTTTTGATCAGACGACCAGAGTTCGAATCGCAGACAGCATTATGATTCATGAAATGTCATTCTAACCAATAATGGACTAACTTTTCTTATGATTTGGTTTGCAGAGCATACAGGCTGTCAGTTTATCGCCAGTTCACCCTATGGGCACAAGGGAGAATTGGACGAGGTGTACGGCGTCTCATCCCTGCGTGTGCCGTTTCTTCCATAAAGCGCGCATATTCATAAGCAAAGGCATTTACATAGGGTTTGAGTTTGAATAAAACCAGTTCATTTAGTAAATCTAGACCTAATGCCTGCACCTTATGTAAAAATAGTATTAGTTAGCTTGTCCACTATAACAACAGGTTCAAGCATAACCAGATAAACTTGCTTTGTATTTAAAACTACTTTCAACGCGCACTAATCCCGTGGCCCCGTCACTAGAGTAGTGACTTCAACTAGCTTTGGCTGCCATCTATTGGAAAGGAATGGTAACTACACTGGGCAGCTAGTTGGCAGAGTCAAAGTAGACTTAAATAATATATGCCATTTAGTAAACGCCTTTATCCAAAGAGAACTGGGTACATGGGTAGTGGAAACAGATCATAGAAACAGGATTCCAATTTTGATATCATGGATGGTCAGTCCTTGCATCAATAGCTCTGTCTATTAATTTATCCAGCCCCATCCCTCAGCTTTTTACCAAAAGAGGAGCAGGGAGACACTTTGTTATTGTTTCTACTGCTGAATGCCACTTTAAGAAGTTAAGATGCAGATTAAATACACACCAAAATGTGTTACAGATACTATAAAAATGTCCCATCACTCAGACAGTTAGTGAATACACAGCATCCAGCACAGCAAACAATAAATCAAATTTATTTTACAAAAGCCCTTTTTACATCAAAATAATAACCACAGTGGTTATAGAGGGTGCAACAGTTCAACACCTCAGGAGCAAATGTCAGTTGGCTTTTCATAGCTGAGCATTCATAGGTTGAGAGAGAGTCGAAACAGCAGGACCGGGACAAGGTAGAACATCCGTTGAAACGGGTAAAAAAAATCAGTGGAAAAACAATTCCACTTTATGGATGGGTGTATCTTTGAATTTGCAGTTGAATGGCCTGCTCCTTCTACATTTTCGGAACACCAGCACGCTCCCCGAAAGTGATCGATAGTATATCTTGGCTCGCACTGTGATGATTGTGATTCTGAGCTCTCAGGTTCATACAGCGAGTTATGGTCTTCACTGATCTCACTCTCCATCAGCTCCATCTGTGGCGTATAGGGGCAGGATTCGGTTGTATACTGATGGTCGTGAGCGCAATCTAGCTGGGCCCCGAGCTCTTTAGTGATGGTCCTGGTGGACCTCTTCTCCACCGCAGCACAGGAACACTCTGGCACCCAGGGGTCAGTTTGGCATGCTGTACTAACCGTTCTTTCCTGTTGGTAGAAAACAATTAAGGCATCTATTAAACTATAGTTATATTCAAGAATCACTACATATAGTGTATATTGTCCATTTTATATCCAAAATGGCCTCAGGGACGACAGATTGTGTCTTGAAATAAACAATAGCCTTAGAAATAACATGGATTTGTATGTACCTCCTCTGCCTCCTGCACAGTCTCCTCCAGGATGAAAACCTTTTCAGGGATGAAGATGTCATCCTGAAAACAAACAAACGTTTTGTTAAGACAACTGAACCCAAATATATCAGTTGGCATTAACAAGCTACCTGTCTTGTATGCTTTGTCAACACACACACACACAAATCACACACCACAAACAAAGCAAATACAGGGACATTTATTTATCAGCAAACATTAGCTATGTCAACTTCAGTCTAGCTAAATGAGGTGGAGCTAACAAAACATTCCAAAAACAAATCTGTCAACAAAATGTATTACAGTACTTGACTATCTGAGGTGGAAGCTAGCTACAGTAACTACCTAATAACAGGGGTACACAGAGAAACTGTGTTGCAATTTTAGTTGCAGTTGAGTTGCTTGCTAACATTATTTGTTGGGGGGTGTGTTACACAAAACACTGGTTACCTTCAACTAGAGTTGCAACAAAGTTGTCCAGTGTCTAACGCTAGCCTAGTCAACAAGTCATGACCGGTTAACGTTACCTCTGGCTCCATTGCATTGACTCGCGTCGCCTCCTCCGTTCACTCGCTTTTGCTTGACTCCGAAGTCAGCAATGTTGATGATGGTCGGTCGGTAACCCCTAAACCATAACCCTCGGAATTTAAAATGGAAGAGGGCAGAGGGCTTCAACGTAGGCCTATGACTCCTTTCCATTCGGAAACTCCCGGTTGCCGCATCAAAAGTGCCCTTCATCGTGCTGTCTGCAGATCCTGCTAGCTCGAGCTGGCACATCCTTCCTCTTCAGGACATGGAGCCACTTCTTCAAAAGCTGTGGGTCCTTGGGCAGCCTTTGGTAGCTTACAGAGGGATTTTTAGACCCAATTCATACAGCCTGGCTCTATACAGTTAATGTTTGAATTACTACTTGTTGTTGCCATCTTGTTGTCCGCACCTAACCTCACTCTCTTCGATGCACTCTCCACGCGAAAACTCAATACCACAGACAATTTGCTGATTCCTGCCAGTGACGCACTGGCGTCAGTCGTTACTATGGCAATTTAAAATGGCGCTGACCATAGCTCAAATAAACCTTGTCGATGATCAAAATACTAAATATAGAGATGTTTTTATGTTAAATGCACATGTAGTATTAGTGGATTGAATACATCTCTTTGCTTAGATTTACTTCCTAAAGTGTTTCCATTCCCCTTTAAACATGCTGCAACTGACTGGAGGCAGGACATACAACGAGCAGGCTAAATAGAATGTCTCTGGGGTGATTGACTGATGAGCTGTCAGCCATTCTAACTAAAGGGACAAACTAGTGGTGCATAGGGAAATCTAAATATGAAGGCCTGAGTGGAAGCTCCTCAGAGGCGGAAGGGGAGGACCATACTCCTCAGTGAATGTCATAAAAATAAAAATAGTGAAACGTTAAAAAAGTTATTTTTTTTTAGATAAAACTATGCTAAATATATTCACGTCACCAAATAATTTATTAAAACACACTGTTTTGCCATGCAGGTCTACAGTAGCCTCAACTGCATGGTGTAGCTGGAGGACAGCTAGTTTCCGGCCTCCTCTGGGTACATTGACTTCAATACAAAACCTAGGAGGCTCATGGTTCTCACTCCCTTCCATAAACTTACACATTAATTATGAAAATTTCTGGAGGACTTTCTCCAACCTATCAGAGCTCTTGCAGCATGAACTGACATGTTGTCCACCCAATCAAAGGAGCAGAGAATGAATCTAGTACTGAACGCATAAGCTACAGATAGCTAGCACTGCAGTGCATAAAATGTGGTGAGTAGTTGACTCAAAGAGAGAGAAAGGCAATAGTTGAACAAATTAATTTCTTTAAAAATTAAGGAGAATCGAGAGAGAGAGAGAAATATGTCGTATTTTTTTCACTTTCACTTAGCTAGCGAATGCAGCTAGCTAGTTTAACCTACTCAAACACCCGGCTCAAACAGAGAGGGATGCTATGTTAGCTAGCTGGCTATGGCTATCCAAAATTTAAAAAAACACTGTATGGTTCTTCAAAAGGTTATTTGTAGAACCTTGAGATTGAGAAAGGTTCTTTATAGAACAATTTTCCATAAAGGTTCTATAAAGAACCATTAACAAGGGGTATAACCATAGGTGAATGCTTTGGTGCTGTATATAACCTTTTTTTAATGATTCTTTGTAGCTTAGGAAAGGGTTCTTTATAGCACCATAAAGGTTCTTTATAGTGCCTTCAATAAAGGGTTCTTACACCACCCCAAAAGGGATCTGCTATGGTTACAAGCCAAATAACCCTTATTTGGCACTGTAGAACCATTTTTGTGTGTGTAGAGAGAGGGCAAGCCAAATCAAGCAATGAACATTTATATCCAATATAATATATCCGGTTTGTGACAAAATAAAGTCAGTTCCTCAGTCTTCAAGTGGTAGGTGAGTGGTAGGTGGTGTGGCTCCGGGGTGAAGTGTTGGGAGCCACACCACCTGATCTAGGATCAGCTTCTACATTCCCCACCTTTTAACCATTAGTGGAGAAAATGCAAAACGGACCCAAGATCAGCATCTAGGGGCACCTTTACTCTACTCCGGATGGTTTGACTAACCCGTCCCCCTGTTGCTCTGCGCTGTGTATATAGGCTGAGCTGACCAAGCAGCAAAACAACTTTAAGATTGTGCTGAAGCAGCTGGAGGACTCTCTGCTGGCTCGACTCTCGGCCGCCTCCGGCAACTTCCTGGGAGACACCGCCCTCGTAGAGAACCTGGAGATCACCAAGGCAACCGCCACCGAGATCGAGGAGAAGGTAGACGCACACACACACAAACACACTTTCTCAAATTATGGTCTATTATGGTGTGAAGGTGAGCGGAGAGTGTTTGGGTTTGTGGCCCTCAGGTGCGCGAAGCGAAGATAACAGAGGTTAAGATCAACGAGGCCAGAGAGAACTACAGACCTGCGTCGATACGAGCTGCTCTGCTCTACTTTATCCTCAACGACCTGAACAAAATCAACCCCATCTACCAGTTCTCCCTCAAAGTGACACTCCACAGGACTCTAGAATCACACACTCTCAATACTCATGACTTTATTATCAACCTCAGAACTTCAATAATCTTTAATGAAAACTTGGTTTGGTGTGTGTGTCTGTCTGTGTGTGTAGGCCTTCAGTGTTGTCTTTGAGGTGGCCATCATGCTTACAGAGCCGGCGGACGAGGTGAAACAGAGAGTGAACAACCTGATTGACCAGATCACCTACTCTGTGTTCATGTACACCAACCGTAGCCTGTTTGAGAGGGACAAGCTTACCTTCATCGCTCAGGTCGCATTCCAGGTCAGAAAACACAGCAGATAGGCTGTACTGAATAGGCCTATGAGCCCTGGTCAAAAGTAAAGCACTAAATAGGGAATAGGTACCGTTTGGGACGCACACAGAATATGACTTTTAACAGAATAGGAACTTACAGAATCAAAGTGACATTTGGTGACACACATAGGCCCATATACTTACATAGAACATTTCTGCTTGGTGGATGAGAATACTGTTCATATCTATATGTGTGTGTGTGTGAGTAGATCTTGCTGATGAAGAAGGAGATCAATCCTACGGAGCTGGACTTCCTCCTGAGGTTCCCATACAAAGCTGGCCTGGGCTCTCCTGTCGACTTCCTTGCCAACCAGGGCTGGGGCGGCATCAAGGTGGGCACAGCCCAAACACACACACACACTCTACACTCTCAGAAGAAAGGGTACGGTTAGGGTACAGTATTGTAACCAGTGGTTTAATAAAATTTCCCTTCAGAAGTACACATATAATCTCACATGGTACTGTGCGGTACCTTTTAGGTACATGTGCGGATAATCTAGTTAAATGGTACATTTTTGTACCCAATATTTTGAATATAAAGGTACAATCATCACACACTCTCAAAAGCCTTGCCCGTCATTATCATATTTCCCAGCATGAAAGTTGATTTTTAGAATTGTTTGTTTCAATATGTGTGTTTTTGCATGCACATTGATTGATCTTATGCTACACAAAGATAAATAGCATACATTTTTCTAAACTAATCCAAACTGTTAGAAGTTGGACTTATTACCAGAGGTGGGATCAAGTCAGTATTATTCTAATCACAAGCAAGTCTCAAGTCACAAGGTCCTAGTCTCAAGTTGAGTCCCAAGTAGAATGGGTCAAGACTCGAGTCAAAGTCGTGCATTCTAAGAGCAAGTCAAGTTGAGTCACAAGTTTAAGTCAAGTCTCAAGTCAAGTAAAATAAAATCGATAGATGCAACGACTTGTTCAACTACAAATCATTGTCTATTTCTCGAGGCTACAGGACAGCCCTTTTCATTATTTTGTCTACAACATATGTTTATTAAAATATGGACCATGTAGCAGTCAGAAGGGCATGAAATCAGCAGAAGGCAAGGCAGGTTGACGTGCAGATTTATTTACAGGTCTTAGTGATCCAATGGTGAAAGCGCCATATCATACAAAATATACAAGTAGCTTTACCAAATATACACAGGCAATAGCCTCTGTATCAGGCTTAACCTGTCCTATCTGAGAAACCAAATCCAATCTGTCTAACAGGAACTCAAACAGGTAGGCCTACATAATAAGCAATTGGTCGTCAGGACCATACAATTACAACATTTTAGTCATGTAGCAGGTGCTCTTATTCAGAGCGACTTACAGTTAGCGAGTGCATACATTTTCATACTGGCCCCCCGTGGGAATTGAACCCACAACCCTGGTGTTGCAAATGCCATGCTCTACCAACTGAGCTACACGGGGCCACAACCAATAAACTGGTTCTACAATGTAAAAGGCAATTTCCACATCCATTGTTACATTGGTACATTGGTCTTAATCAGACTTAATGATTATTAATGATATTCCAACACCAAGCATACATTAAACAATAATTTTATCTTATTCAACCCTCTGACTCCAAAGCATGGACGCAGGCCACGTAGCCTATTTCTATGGGCACTAAGGCATGTGTGCTCCTATTACGAACAACAAAAATGACAGAGACATAGGACACAGACACACGCAACTCCGACATAACCCGGGAAATATGAACAAAGGAAACTTACATTGAATTAAATAAACATAACGTCTACCTCA
The DNA here is from genome assembly GCF_964263955.1 of Coregonus lavaretus. Lineage (NCBI taxonomy): Eukaryota > Metazoa > Chordata > Actinopteri > Salmoniformes > Salmonidae > Coregonus > Coregonus lavaretus. The sequence continues at coordinate 39,303,241 of NC_140012.1, read as the reverse complement.
TGTGTCTTGCGAATGTTCATGTGCACAATAAACATCGCGCCCACTCAGAGCAGGGTAAGAAATGGTTGGCTATAAAATGAAAATGTATCGTAGGCCTATCAAACATGAAACAGAAATGTCTACGTGTTGCAATAAACATTAATGGAATTATGAAACGCTAGCAATTATTGTAGTATTAGATGGAATATAGATTTACCACATAGGGCTTATGCATTTAAACGTGTGAAAGCAACAGCTAATATTTTATTTCAACAAGAGAAAAAAAGCACTCTCCACTGGCAGGAGTTTGGAGACTGCAAGTGAAGAGCAGTGCCTATGGTGCATCTTTGCCACAGTAATATTAGATTTTTAACAACAAATTCCAAATACAAGCTTCATAACTAAATTATCAATATCAAGCAATTGTTACATACCAAAATACCAGTAGACCTATGCTAGTAATTGTTGCCCCATTGCTGGTGAGCTTGCAAAGTAAACAGTTAATATTCTTGATCACCAAACAATTTTTGGAGCTGCATATTTATTTATTATGGTAATCCTCTCTCACTACAATTTGCCGTTTGCGCTGCACCGGAACCTATAGCTGTACTTTAAATCAACAATCTGTTCGCTAGCTCACCCGACCTGTGTTGACTGACAGTTTGTGGTCCAATCAGAGTGCAGAGTGTGCGTTTCACTAGCCAATCTGTTGCAGTTTTTTTTGCAAGGGTGATGCTGCTGCTACTGTCTCTGGCTGCGTGAAGATTAATACACGTAACCAAACCATATACTTGATGTATCTGTTATTATCAAGATGAACAATCAAGCATGGCGCAATCAACCTGTCAGTGACTACTCGTGCCCTGTGGATGGGGACATTGTCATCCTATGGGGGCATAGCCATGGTAGCCAAAATAATGGCCTGCCTAGCATTTATGTACATGACCCTAAGCATCCCAAATGAAAAAATATATAGTATACTATGGTATTAATGCTATAGTATTCACTGTAGTGTTTTTGTGGAATTTACTGCAGTATTCACTGTATAGTTTTTGAATACTGTAGTATTTACTGTAGTATACTATAGTATTTGCAGTTAATTATAGTATAAATACTGTAGTAAGATAACTGTAGTATATACTATAGTAATTAATGTAGTGTTTATGCGGATTGTAGTATACTGTAGTGTTTTTGCAGACATTACCGTAGTATTTATTATAGTGTTTTTGTTTTATTATCTTTGACATAGAAGTGGGCTTTCTCCTTCAGGAAACCTACTGGAGAAATACAAAAATAGCATATTTTCCATAGCCTGTAGGTAGGTCTGGGGTCTGAACAGATAGTTCAGAGCTTCTGCTCTTTTCTATAACCTTTAGGGAACACAATATATGGTTTATACTTGGCATTTAGGTTTCTCACTTACAGGTGGCACAAATTGTGATATGGGGGAGGGGAATGGACAGGGTATATGCTAATTAAATACTGTAGCATTTACTATAGTTAAAAAAGTGTCATGTTTTGCAGACTAGTGTTTTTGTGGATAATACTGTAGTATTTACTAGAGTATTCTACAGTATACTACAGTTTACTATAGAATTCTATAGTAAACTGTAGTATTTTTTCATTTGGGATGTTGGGATGCTAATTGCTTAATTAACTCAGGAACCACACCTGTGTGAAGCACCTGCTTTCAATATACTTTGTGTCCCTCATTTACTCAAGTGTTTTCATTATTTTGGCAGTTACCTGTATGTAATGTGTTGTCATAAAGACTTTAATTTCAATGATAAAATATTCACTTAGGCACTCACTTGGTGAAGGCTACAGAACTGAAAGCCATTGAAAGCCACAACCATGTCTCTGTCACTAGCAAACACAGTCATGGGTGGTACTGGTAACACTAAATTACTCCAAAGACCCTGGGATATATGCAAAAAGGCTTTACACTCTACAGTGTTAAAACAACACCCCAAAACCTTTTTAGAGGTATATTTTTGCCACTTAAAAGGAACGAACGACCTTGTCAATGTGGTGGTACCCGAAAAAGGCAAAATTGTGCCTTTTCTAAAGGTATGCTTTTGTACCGGTACTATCTTGTCCCATAAGGTACACTATTGGCTCTATTAAGGTACAAACTGCAAGGGTACAATTATGTACCTATAACTAAAGGTATAACTTACGTACCACTACAGTGACAAGCGTTTGTACACCTTTAAGAACAAATCTAAACCTTTATTTCTGAGAGCGTACCGACACACACACACTATCGACCTGCATAGCTGAGTAATATAGGTGTGTGTGTGTGTGTGTGTGTGTGTGTGTGTGTGTGTGTCAGGCCCTGTCGGAGTTTGATGAGTTTAAGAACCTGGACCGGGACATGGAGGGATCTGCGAAGCGCTGGAAGAAGTTTGTGGAGTCGGAGGCTCCGGAGAAGGAAAAGTTTCCTCAAGAGTGGAAGAACAAGACGGGCCTCCAAAAACTGTGCATGATGAGGTGTATGAGACCGGACCGCATGTCCTACGCAGTCAGGTACGAGACACGTATGCACACACATATACCCATGTAAAGGAAGCAGTTAGGTGTTTGTTCCGGTAATGTTGAGTGTTTGTTCTGTGTGTTGTAGTACCTTTGTGGAGGAGAAGATGGGTACAAAGTACGTGGAGGGGAGGAGCGTGGAATTCGCCGTGTCATTTGAGGAGAGCAGCTCGTCTACTCCCATGTTCTTCATCCTCTCCCCGGGAGTCGACCCCCTCAAAGATGTGGAAGCCCTAGGTCTGTACACGCACACACGAACACACACACACGAATACACACATTCTTGCTATAGTACCTTGAACCCTATCTGTTTCATGTCTAACCTGCCATCCTGTCATTTGGTCCAGGTAAGAAGATGGGCTTCACCTTTGACAACGGGAAGTTCCACAACGTGTCTCTGGGTCAGGGCCAGGAGGTGGTGGCCGAGGCTGCTCTGAACGTGGCAGCTAGAGAAGGACACTGGGTTATACTGCAGGTACACTGTATGGGCACCACTTACTCTTTACTCACAGGCTGGAGTTTGAACAGCATGCACGTTATTGGCTTCGTCTCAAATGGCACCCTATTCCACTATATAGGGAAGACTAGGGTCTTATAAAAATCGGTTTAATTTTTTGCCTAATTCCATATATATCTTTCCCAAATTCAGTTTTCTCCATTTAGTTTTTCCAGGTTTCTGATTTGTCAGTTTCTTCAGGTTTTCACTCTCAGAATCACCATTTTACGTCCACAACGATACTTAAACCACATCAGGAGACCTCTTTTGACGTTTGGGAAAAATCTAAGAAATTTTCATTTTTGGGTGTAGATACCCTTTAATTCAAGTGTGCACCAGCAAGATACTTGTTTGGTTAGTGGTGTTTCTGTAGTGCACATTTGATTGCAGAGTTTGCTAATCAAATCACCTGTCATGGGGTGCTGAGGGTGGGTGTGGTGCAGGAATCAAGCGCAGGACGCAGAAGCTAAGTCCAAAAGACTTTAGTGAGTTATTCACGTAGTACTTGAGAACACTAAGCCCGGAGGCGAAATAACGGCGCACACAGGCGTCAAACAAAAGGGCGCACAAACATGTGCGAAAACCTCTCCAAACACGGAGGGAAGAATACGTAGCTCCGAACACCAAACAGAGGAGCAATCACACACAACACCATACACACACAACGAGAACTAAATAGGACACTAATGAGGACTAACTAGACACAGGTGTACAACATCCAGACAAAACCAAACGAACATGAAACATAGATCGGTGGCAGCTAGTACTCCGGGGACGACGACCGCCGAAACCTGCCCGAACAAGGAGGAGGAGCAGCCTCGGCCGAAACCGTGACAGTACCCCCCCCCCCTTGACGCGCGGCCCCAGCCGTGTGCCGACCCCGGCCTCGGGGACGACCAGGAGGGCGCGGAGCAGGGCGCGCGGGATGGTCCCGGTGGAACTCCGACAGGAGAGATGGGTCTAGGATGTCCCTCCGCGGCACCCAGCACCGCTCCTCCGGGCCGTACCCCTCCCACTCCACGAGATACTGGAGACCCCCCATCCGGCGTCTTGAGTCCAAGATGGACCGAACGGTGTACGCCGGAGCCCCCTCGATGTCCAGTGGGGGCGGAGGAGTCTCTCCTATCTCACCTTCCTGGAGTGGACCAGCTACCACCGGCCTGAGAAGAGACACATGGAACGAGGGGTTAATATTCTTATATTCAACAGGCAGATGTAACCTATAACACACCTCGTTCAATCTTCTCAGGACTTTAAAAGGCCCCACAAAGCACCGACCCAGCTTCCGGCAGGGCAGGCGGAGGGGTAGGTTTCTGGTAGAGAGCCAGACTCGATCTCCGGGTGCGTACACCGGCCCCTCACTGCAGTGGAGATCGGCGCTCGCCTTGTGACGACGGATGGCCCGCTGCAGATGGACGTGTGCAGCGTTCCACGTCTCCTCCGAGCGCCTCATCCAATCATCCACCGCAGGGGCCTCGATCTGGCTCTGCTGCCAAGGTGCCAGAACCGGCTGGTAACCTAACACACATTGGAAGGGGGTTAGGTTGGTAGAGGAGTGGCGGAGAGAGTTCTGGGCCATCTCGGCCCAGGGAATGTACCGAGCCCACTCCTCAGGCCGGTCCTGGCAATACGACCTCAGAAACCTCCCCACATCCTGGTTGACTCGTTCTACCTGCCCGTTACTCTCCGGGTGGTACCCTGAGGTAAGGCTCACCAAGACCCCCAAACGTTCCATGAACGCTCTCCATACTCGGGAGGTAAACTGGGGGCCTCGATCAGACACTATATCCTCGGGTACCCCGTAATGCCGGAAGACGTGGGTAAATAGGGCCTCTGCGGTTTGTAGGGCAGTAGGAAGACCCGACATAGGGAGAAGACAACAGGCCTTAGAGAACCGGTCCACAACGACCAGGATGGTGGTATTCCCCTGAGAGAGGGGAAGGTCTGTCACAAAATCCACTGAGAGGTGGGACCATGGTCGTTGTGGAACGGGCAGGGGTTGTAACTTACCCCTGGGCAGGTGTCTGGGCGCCTTACACTGGGCGCACACCGAGCAGGAGGAGACATAAACCCTCACATCCCTGGCTAACGTGGGCCACCAGTATTTAGTGCTAAGACAATGCACTGTCCGGCCAATACCCGGATGTCCAGAGGAGGGTGACGTGTGAGCCCAGTAAATGAGTCGATCCCGAATCTCGAGCGGAACGTACTTCCGACCCTCAGGACACTGTGGAGGGCTGGGGTCGGTACGCAACGCCCGCTCGATTTCGGCATCGACCTCCCACACCACCGGTGCCACAAGACAAGACTCCGGTAGTATGGGAGTAGGCTCAACGGACCTCTCCTCCGTGTCATACCGCCGGGACAGCGCATCTGCCTTACCATTCTGGGACCCAGGGATGTACGTGATTTTAAATACGAACCTGGCGAGAAACATACTCCATCGAGCCTGGCGAGGGTTCAGTCTCCTCGCTGCCCGGATGTACTCCAGGTTCCGATGGTCAGTCAAAATGAGGAAAGGGTGTTGAGCCCCCTCAAGCCAATGCCTCCACACCTTAAGGGCCTGAACTACAGCTAACAGCTCCCTGTCCCCGACGTCATAATTTCGCTCCGCCGGGCTGAGCTTTTTTGAGTAAAAAGCACAGGGGCGGAGTTTAGGTGGCGTGCCGGACCGTTGAGAGAGCACGGCCCCTATACCGGCTTCAGACGCGTCCACCTCTACCTGAAAGGGTAATGCAGGGTCCGGATGCGCCAGCACCGGAGCCGACGTAAACAGGTCCTTCAGTCTCTTAAAGGCCCTGTCCGCATCAGCTGACCACTGCAGGCGCACCGGACCCCCTTTCAGAAGGGACGTGATGGGAGCTGCCACCTGTCCAAAACCCCGGATAAACCTCCGGTAGTAATTCGCAAAGCCCAAGAACTGCTGCACCTCTTTGACAGTGGTTGGGGTTTGCCAATTACGCACAGCTGACACACGATCCACCTCCATTCTCACCCCTGACGCGGACAACCGATAACCCAAAAAGGAGACCGACTCCTGGAAAAACAGACATTTCTCTGCCTTGACATATAGGTTGTGCTCCAACAGCCTCCTCAATACACGACGCACCAGGGCTATATGCTCGGCTCGGGTAGACGAGTACACTAGAATGTCATCAATGTACACGACCACCCCTTGCCCCTGCATATCCCGGAAAATGTCATCTACGAAGGATTGGAAGACTGATGGAGCATTCATCAACCCATATGGCATGACGAGATACTCGAAATGACCTGACGTGGTACTAAACGCTGTTTTCCATTCGTCGCCCTCCCTAATGCGCACCAAGTTATACGCGCTCCTGAGATCCAGTTTTGTGAAAAACCGCGCTCCATGCAATGACGCCGTCATGGTCGCAATCAGAGGGAGTGGATAACTGTATTTCACAGTAATCTGATTGAGACCACGGTAATCGATGCACGGGCGCAACCCTCCATCTTTTTTCTTCACAAAAAAGAAGCTTGAGGAGGTGGGAGAAGTGGAGGGCCGTATGTATCCTTGTCTCAAAGATTAGTCTATGTAAGTTTCCATAGCTTTTCTCTCCTCTTGAGACAAAGGATACACGTGGCTCCGTGGGAGCGCTGCTCCTGCCTGGAGATCAATCGCACAATCCCCCTGTCTATGAGGAGGCAACTGCGTCGCCCTAGCTTTACTAAACACGAGAGCTAAATCCCCATATTCAGGCGGAATGTGCAGTGCGGGCACTTGGTTTGGACTTTCCACCGAAGTCGCCCCTACGGAAACACCCAGACATCGCCCCTCACACTGAGCAGACCACCCATCGAGAGCCCTCTGTTGCCACGAAATAGCAGGGTTATGGGTGCTTAACCAGGGAATTCCCAGCACCACCGGGTACGCAGGAGAGTCGATCAGATACAACTGTATAGTCTCCTCATGACCCCCCTGCGCACACATCCTAAGTGGCGCTGTGACTAATCAACCCCGACCCCAACGGGCGGCTATCTAAAGCATGAACGGGAAAAGGCTTGTCAACAGGTAGGAGAGGGATCCCTAAATCTAAACAAAACTTCCGATCAACAAAATTCCCAGCTGCGCCTGAATCTACTAGCGCCTTATGCTGGGAATGAGGTGCAACCTGTGGAAAACAAACAGGTATACAAAAGTGCGCAACAGAGAGCTCTGGGTAAGTGGGGCGTCTACTCACCTGGGAAGCCTCCCCAGTGCGTGGCCTGTTGTCTCCTCCCTCGGGGAACCCTCCCCAGCACCTGGCCGCAGTGTGCCCTCCACGACCGCACTTGGTGCAGGGGACAGGCCCCCTCGGGCTCCTCCTCCTCCTTCCTCTAGCGCCAGCACCCCCGAGCTCCATAGGGCTCGGCTCGGAGGTGCCGGAGGGTGGAATGGACGGACCCCACTCGGGACGTCCACGGGTGGCCAGCAGGGTGTCCAGACGGATGGACATATCGACCAACTGGTCGAAGGTGAAATTGGTGTCCCTGCAGGCCAACTCACGTTGAACGTCCTCCCGTAGGCTACATCGAAAATGGTCGATGAGGGCCCGTTCATTCCACCCTGCGTCTGCCGCTAGAGTCCGGAACTCCAGCGCGAACTCCTGTGCGCTCCTCCTCCCCTGTCTCAGGTGGACTAGACGCTCCCCCGCCGCTTTGCCCTCAGGTGGATGGTCGAACACGGCCTTGAAGCGACGGGAGAACTCAGCGTAGGAGATGGTGGTGGCGTCCATCCTCCTCCACTCGGCGTTGGCCCATTCCAACGCCTTGCCCGTGAGACAGGAGATGAGGGCGGAAACGCTCTCGTGTCCCGAGGGCACCGGGTGTACAGTGGCCAGGTAGAGCTCCACCTGCAGGAGGAACCCCTGACACCCGGCAGCTGTTCCGTCATACGCCCTCGGGAGCGAGAGCCGAATCCCACTGGGTTCCGGACCTGGGACTGGTGGACCGGCCGATGGGGGTGGCAGGGTAGGTGGAGGTGTGGGTACCCCTCTGGACTCCCATCGGTGCAGGGTGTTGATGACGTCCTGAAGAGCGGTCCCCAGTTGTCGTATCTGGTCATCCTGGCCGCGGACATGCTCCTCCAGCGACTCAGGCGTGACGGTTGCTCCTGCTGATTCCATTCAAGTGGTGTGTGATTCTGTCATGGGGTGCTGAAGGTGGGTGTGGTGCAGGAATCAAGCGCAGGACGCAGAAGCTAAGTCAAAAGACTTTAGTGAGTTATTCACGTAGTACACGAGAACACTAAGCCCGGAGGCGAAATAACGGCGCACACAGGCGTCAAACAAAAGGGCGCACAAACATGTGCGAAAACCTCTCCAAACACGGAGGGAAGAATACGTAGCTCCGAACACCAAACAGAGGAGCAATCACACACAACACCATACACACACAACGAGAACTAAATAGGACACTAATGAGGACTAACTAGACACAGGTGTACAACATCCAGACAAAACCAAACGAACATGAAACATAGATCGGTGGCAGCTAGTACTCCGGGGACGACGACCGCCGAAACCTGCCCGAACAAGGAGGAGGAGCAGCCTCGGCCGAAACCGTGACATCACCACTGGATTAATGCAAATAATCATGATATCATTCTGTCAGGTACACATAGGCTACTTTGTAGTTAACATTTAATTGTTGATAGTTATCATTGGCATCATCGCTAAGGGCTACTAGCCAGCAGATCTGACCCGCTTGCTTACAGCTGCACTAGGGTTGGCAGGCTTCCTGTGTAGATTAAGACACCTCAGTTTACTTTAAAACTAGCAGTCATTCAATCTTCTCGGTGGAACAGTTGGGATAATTGGACAATTTGAAATACAACGCATTTCTCACCCCTGGATTGAGGTACGTTTTCCGAGCCATATCTTGTGCCTGCTCCGCGGTGTCTTAATCTAGACAGAAAGCCTGTCCGATCTTAGTGCAGCTGTAAGCAAGCGGGTCGTATCTGCTGGCTAACGGCTACATAAAGTAGGCAAACTGGCACACACAGACAGAGTGGCATTGCCTCTTCAGAAAGTTTAAGGAAAATAGGAATCACTAATGCATTTTGTTCATCTCTTATGATAATCTGGACAAATTCATACATTTTCTAATCAGTTCAATACATTTAGTTGATTTTCTACTGTTCAATACATTTTTGAATATTGTTGAATTCCATTTTAATGTCTGGATTCCGTGATTTTGTCTGCGTTCTCCGCAGTGCAGATTTGATAGAGTTGGGACGCAGCCATTGTCACAGAATATTTTGTTCCAACATGAATTCTATTTTTGCCTAATGCTTTATATGGCTCTGGTTGTTATTAAACGTCAATTGTAACCTTATATAGACTAGTTATAGACTAACTACAATGAACAAAAATATAAATGCAACATATATAGTGTTGGTCCAATGTTTCATGAAATGAAATAAAAGATACCTGAAATTGTCCATACGCACAAAAAGTGTATTTCTCTCAAATTTTGCCCACAAATTAGTTTACATCCCTGTTAGTGAGCATTTCTCCTTTGCCAAGATAATCCATCCACCTGACAGGTGTGGTATATCAAGAAGCTGATTAAACAGCATGATCATTACATGGTCTGGGGACAATAAAAGGCCACTCTAAAATGTGCAACACTCTATTCCCAGTCATGTGAAATCCATAGATTAGGTTCTAATGAATTTATTTGAATTGACTGATTTCCTTATATGAACTGTAACTCAGTAAAATCTTTGAAATTGCGTTTATATTTTTGTTCAGTGTATATAGACTACTCGCCATGTATTAAATAATAAATACTCTTCTTTGTAGAACATCCACCTGGTGGCCAAGTGGCTGGGCAGCCTGGATAAACTAGTGGAGCGCTACAGCATGGGTAGCCATGACGACTATCGCGTGTACATGTCAGCTGAGCCTTCGCCCACGCCAGAGTCGCACTACATCCCCCAGGGCCTGCTGGAGAACGGCATTAAGATCACCAACGAACCACCCACCGGCATGCAAGCTAACCTGCACAAGGCCCTGTATCTCTTCAACCAGGTAACACACACACGTACGCTCACACACACACACAAACACTGACTTTACAAAACATTAAGAACTGCTCTTTCCATGAGACTGACCTGGTGAAATCTATGATCCCTTATTGATGTAACCTGTTAAATCCACATATATCAGTGTAGATGAAGGAGAAGAGACAGGTTAAAGAAGGATTTTTAAGCCTGGAGACAATTGAGACATGGATTGTGTATGTGTGCCATTCAGAGGGTGAATGGCCAAGACAAAATATTTTAGTGCCTTTGAATGGGGTATGGTAGTAGGTGCCAGGCGCACCAGTTTGTGTCAAGAACTGCAACGCTGCTGGGTTTTTCACCAGTTTCTTGTGTGTATCAAGAATGGTCCACCACCCAAAGGACATCCAGCCAACTTGACACAACTGTGGGAAGCATTGGAGTCAACATGGGCCAGCATCCCTAGGGGGGTGCAACTCAATATTAGGAAGGTGTTCTTAATGTTTGGTGTACTCAGTGTACAGTACATGCCCACACTTAAACATTGAATTTGAGTTTAATGTAATCTCTTCCCTATCTCTCTGTGTGTGTGTGTGTGTGTGTGTGTGTGTGTGTGTGTGTGTGTGTGTGTGTGTGTGTGTGTGTGTGTGTGTGTGTGTGTGTGTGTGTGTGTGTGTGTGTGTTAGGACACTCTGGAGATGTGCTCTAAAGAGTCAGAGTTCAAGGTGATCCTGTTTGCGTTATGCTACTTCCACGCCGTGGTGGCTGAGAGGAGGAAGTTTGGAGCTCAGGGCTGGAACAGATCTTACCCCTTCAACAACGGAGACCTCACCATCTCCGTCAACGTGCTCTACAACTACCTGGAGGCCAACTCCAAGGTGAGTGTGTGTGACTGACCTCACCATCTCTCAATCAGCCTAGAGCTTTATGGCCCTGCTACACTACAGCCATCGAGCGTCCGGTATTGCCATCAGCCATTGAGGGACTGCTTCCTTTGAAATCAATGAAAGCTGCTGTACTGTTCGCGTTGCATCGTGTCCAATGTCAGCGTCCAAGCTCAAGAATCGCTGAGGTTCAATGCTCGATGGCTGACGTGCGCGTTCATTCTATCTTGTGAATTGAAATAATGAGAAATAAGTTGATTTTGGTTTGTTTCTGTGTAGCAGGTAGAACGGCACATTGGTGGTGACGTGTGTAGTGTGTGTCTGACCCCACTCTCTCTCTCCCCCTTCGTCTTTCTCCATTTCTCTCTCCCTCCATTCTCTCTCCCCACCCCCTCTCTCCAGGTGCCGTGGGACGACTTGCGCTATCTGTTTGGGGAGATCATGTACGGCGGCCACATCACAGACGACTGGGACAGGAAGTTGTGTCGTACCTATCTGGAGGAGTACGTCAGACCTGAGATGCTGGAGGGAGAGCTGTACCTTGCACCCAGCTTCCCTGTACCACCCAATTCTGACTACAAGGTTTGGAACACACACACACACACTCTTTCACAACACAAGACATCACCCTTGAAAACTACAAATATTGTTACCTCAGTAACCCTCAGTGTGTGTGTCCAGGGCTACCACATGTACATAGATGAGGTGCTGCCTCCAGAGAGCCCCTACCTGTACGGCCTCCACCCCAATGCTGAGATCGGCTTCCTCACCATCACCTCAGAGAAGCTGTTCCGCACTGTGCTGGAGATGCAGCCCAAAGAGTCAGACGCAGCCGGGGGAGGAGGGGTGTCCAGAGAGGAGAAGGTATGAAAGCCACTATCACTACACCTCAGAGCCTTTAATGAGCCCCCACTAGAGTCCTGACCTGTGTGTGTGTTTTCCCCTATAGGTGAAGGGCATCCTGGATGAGATCCTGGAGAAGCTGCCGGATGGTTTCAACATGATAGAGATCATGGCCAAGGTGGAGGAGAGAACTCCCTACATCATCGTGGCCTTCCAGGAGTGTGAGAGGATGAACTTCCTCACCAAGGAGATCACGCGCTCTCTCAAAGAGCTCAACCTTGGACTCAAGGTACGAGAGAGACAGTGTGTATGTGTGTGACATGACATCACAGTGGTTGTCTGTAGTCATTCTGAAAAGAGTACACAGCGAATGGTGTGACCACTGTTCCAGCTAATTTTTTCCAGCACTGAGCAAATTTCAGGTCTGCTGAGCGCAAACTTGAACATTGTGAAAATTCTGTGTAACTTCCAGCGCACGTTTACTGTGAACACTGAGGCTGTACCTGCTTTAAGTTACAGTTTTAACAGTGGCCATGTAGACTACTGTGGCTATTTGATCATAATGTAGGCCTACCAAAGTGGCCTACCATCAAAAACAATGGAGAAAATGCATCCCATAACATTTTAACATGGAAATAGCATTCAGCCTACAGTAGCAGCCAATGTGTGGTGTTCAATGTAGGCCTACATTCCATGAGACTTTTGAAAAAAACATGCAGGGCTTGACATTAACCTGTTTATCCACTTGTCCTTCAGACAAGGTGGTGACTGAAAATGCTGTTGTGTTGTTTGATGCAAGAAATAACTTTATTATAGCATTATTATTCTCATACCATTATGACAGAGAATCAGACAAATTATGCTACCCTCTGCCTTTTGGCTACTTAGCTTATTCAAGCCTGTCTCAAAATACAACACTCTTTACAACAACAAAAAAGCTCTTTACCTGACTCGCTTTTCAAAAGTGTCTAGAAATATACACATTTTGTGCTCTTGTAGGAAGCAATCACTCCCCTATTGCTGACTTCAAATGATCTACAGTGGGGGAAAAAAGTATTTAGTCAGCCACCAATTGTGCAAGTTCTCCCACTTAAAAAGATGAGAGAGGCCTGTAATTTTCATCATAGGTACACGTCAACTATGACAGACAAATTGAGGAAAAAAAATCCAGCAAATGACATTGTAGGATTTTTTATGAATTTATTTGCAAATTATGGTGGAAAATAAGTATTTGGTCACCTACAAACAAGCAAGATTTCTGGCTCTCACAGACCTGTAACTTCTTCTTTAAGAGGCTCCTCTGTCCTCCACTCGTTACCTGTATTAATGGCAACTGTTTGAACTTGTTATCAGTATAAAAGACACCTGTCCACAACCTCAAACAGTCACACTCCAAACTCCACTATGGCCAAGACCAAAGAGCTGTCAAAGGACACCAGAAACAAAATTGTAGACCTGCACCAGGCTGGGAAGACTGAATCTGCAATAGGTAAGCAGCTTGGTTTGAAGAAATCAACTGTGGGAGCAATTATTAGGAAATGGAAGACATACAAGACCACTGATAATCTCCCTCGATCTGGGGCTCCACGCAAGATCTCACCCCGTGGGGTCAAAATGATCACAAGAACGGTGAGCAAAAATCCCAGAACCACACGGGGGGACCTAGTGAATGACCTGCAGAGAGCTGGGACCAAAGTAACAAAGCCTACCATCAGTAACACACTACGCCGCCAGGGACTCAAATCCTGCAGTGCCAGATGTGTCCCCCTGCTTAAGCCAGTACATGTCCAGGCCCGTCTGAAGTTTGCTAGAGTGCATTTGGATGATCCAGAAGAGGATTGGGAGAATGTCATATGGTCAGATGAAACCAAAATAGAACTTTTTGGTAAAAACTCAACTTGTCGTGTTTGGAGGACAAAGAATGCTGAGTTGCATCCAAAGAACACCATACCTACTGTGAAGCATGGGGGTGGAAACATCATGCTTTGGGGCTGTTTTTCTGCAAAGGGACCAGGACGACTGATCCGTGTAAAGGAAAGAATGAATGGGGCCATGTATCGTGAGATTTTGAGTGAAAACCTCCTTCCATCAGCAAGGGCATTGAAGATGAAACGTGGCTGGGTCTTTCAGCATGACAATGATCCCAAACACACCGCTCGGGCAACGAAGGAGTGGCTTCGTAAGAAGCATTTCAAGGTCCTGGAGTGGCCTAGCCAGTCTCCAGATCTCAACCCCATAGAAAATCTTTGGAGGGAGTTGAAAGTCCGTGTTGCCCAGCGACAGCCCCAAAACATCACTGCTCTAGAGGAGATCTGCATGGAGGAATGGGCCAAAATACCAGCAACAGTGTGTGAAAACCTTGTGAAGACTTACAGAAAACGTTTGACCTGTGTCATTGCCAACAAAGGGTATATAACAAAGTATTGAGAAACTTTTGTTATTGACCAAATACTTATTTTCCACCATAATTTGCAAATAAATTCATAAAAAATCCTACAATGTGATTTTCTGGATTTTTTTTTCTCATTTTGTCTGTCATAGTTGACGTGTACCTATGATGAAAATTACAGGCCTCTCTCATCTTTTTAAGTGGGAGAACTTGCACAATTGGTGGCTGACTAAATACTTTTTTCCCCCACTGTATTACTGGGCCTATAACTCACTAACTAGCAAAGGATATGAACAAAATGTGCACGTGGCTACATGAAGCTCTCGCTTTGATCTCAAAACAAGGGCATCTACTTACGACCACTTATGCTGTAAATAAAGTTCAGTTCAAAGTAAATGGCACAGATCCATATACAATACCAGTCAAAAGTTTGGACACACCTACTCATTCAATTACATTGTAGAATAATAGTGAAGACATCAAAACTATGAAATAACACATATGGAATCATGTAGTAACCAAAAAAGTGTTAAACAAATCAAAATATATTTTATATTTGAGATTCTTCAAATAGCCACCCTTTGCCTTGATGACAGCTTTGAACACTCTTGGCATTCTCTCAATCAGCTTCATGAGGTAGTCACCTGGAATGCATTTCAATTAACAGGTGTGCCTTCTTAAAAGTTAATTTGTGGAATTTCTTTCCTTCTTAATGTGTTTGAGCCAATCAGTTGTGTTGTTACAAGGTAGGGGGGGTATACAGAAGTTAGTCCTATTTGGTAAACGACCAAGTCCATATTATGGCAAGAACAGCTCAAATAAGCAAAGAGAAACGACAGTCCATCATTACTTTAAGACATGGGATGGTCAGTCAATATGGAACATTACAAGAACTTTGAAAGTTTCTTCAAGTGCAGTCGCAAAAACCATAAAGCGCTATGATGAAACTGGCTCTCATGAGGACCACCACAGGAATGGAAGACCCAGAGTTACCTCTGCTGCAGAGGATAAGTTCATTAGAGTTACCAGCCTCAGAAATTGCAGCCCAAATAAATGCTTCAAAGAGTTAAAGTAACAGACACATCTCAACATCTTCATGGTCGAATTGCTGCAAAGAATCCACTTCTAAAGGACACCAAAAAGAAGAGACCTGCTTGGGCCAAGAAACACGAGCAATGGACATTAGACTGGTGGAAATTTGTCCTTTGGTCTGGAGTGGAAATTTGAGATTTTTGGTTAAAACCGCCGTGTCTTTGTGAGACGCGGTGTGGGTGAACGGATTATCTCCGCATGTGTAGTTCTCACCGTAAAGCATGGAGGAGGTGTTATGATGTGGGGGTGCTTTGCTGGTGACACTGTCTGTGATTTTATTTAGAATTCAAGGCACACTTAACCAGCATGGCTACCACAGCATTCTGCAGCGATACGCCATCCCATCTAGTTTGGGCTTAGCGGGACTATCATTTGTTTTTCAACAGGACAATGACCCAACACACCTCCAGGCTGTGTAAGGGCTATTTTACCAAGAAGGAGAGTGATGGAGTGCTGCATCAAATGACCTGGCCTCCACAATCCCCCAACTTTTTTTTACATTTGACATTTTAGTCATTTAGCAGACGCTCTTATCCATAGCGACTTACAGTTAGTGAGTGCATACATTTTTCATACTGGCCCCCCGTGGGAAACGAACCCACAACCCTTGCGTTGCAAGCACCATGCTCTACCAACTGAGTTACAGGGGACCAGACTTCAACCCAATTGAGATGGTTTGGGATGAGTCGGAAGGCAGAGTAAAGGAAAAGCAGCCAACAAGTGCTCAGCATATGTGGGAACTCCTTCAAGACTGTTGGAAAAGCATTTCAGGTGAAGCTGGTTGAGAGAATGCCAAGAGTGTGCAAAGCTGTCATTAAGGCAAAGGGTGGCTATTTGAAGAATCTCAAATATAAAATATATTTGGATTTTTTTAACACTTCTTTGGTTCCTACATGATTCCATATGTGTTATTTCATAGTTTTGATGTCTTCACTATAATTCTACAATGTAAAAAATAGTAAAAATAAAGAAAAACCCTTGAATGAGTAGGTGTGTCCAAACTTTTGACTGGTACTGTGTGTACAAAAGCTGAAGAACATAGGCACATCCAGGTGCTTTCCCAGGTTCTGGAGTTGTAGACAAACTGATGGAAAACAGAAAGGAAAACGCCGCACACTGCTGCTCATGTATTTATAACAACGTTTCCACCCTTAGGATGCCTGATGAAGACCTAAGGGTGGAAACGTTGTTATAAATACATATCACCTGGGAGCGTGAGCAGCAGTGTGTGGCGTTTTCCTTTCTGTTTTCCACAGATCCATATATGGCAATGGTTTATTTGCATATAGGCCTACTGCAGCTCTGATTGGTTATGGTGCACTGGTCTGTGTAGAGTAGGGGCTAAGTAGTGTGTCAATGCAATAGAATTCTACACTGATGCGTTCTGCCTACAAAATCTCTTGCATTGTTCGTTTTGTTTCGGTATGTTGCATTGATAGTGGCTAATATTGCGTTGATTTGATCACAATTGCCACAGTGAAGGGAAACGTTGATAGTGTTAACAGGGAAAACTCTAGAACAGTGGTCACCAACCTTTACTGAGTCAAGATCACTTTCTGAGTCAAAATGCAAGGTAAGATCTTCTGCTCAGATTTTTTTTTAACATGACTTAAAAAAACATAAACCTATGCAACAGTAACCAGTTAAAAACAGTACTGTAGCAATGAGGTTTGTGCAGTAAGCAATAGGCCCAATACATGATCACTGCATATTGGCTTTGCTTGAATTGCCCTGCCAATGCATTGTTGTTCGGGCCATTTAAAAATATATATATTTCAAAATTTGAGGTAGGCTATATGATCACACTGGTAATAGAGCCGTTGTTGTATTACTTGTGAAGCACAGCTAAGCACAGCTGAGTGAGCATACATTTAAATAATTTGCTTTTTATTTTATTGGGCTGATGGTGCCTGCATCTGATGGTCAGTCTCAGCAGAGGGAGAGAGCAGCAGACTGATGGTCCGCCTCTCAACATCCCTCCGCTCACCCTTTCCTCCACTGACACTGACCAAAAAGGGACACCGTCTTCCAGCTGATGGCGAAACTCGAGTCGCACAGCATTATTTCTGCCTCATGCACAAATTGATGTTGTTACTCCTATGAACAGAGAAAGTTAAATATTCCTCAATATTAAAAAAGACCCAAACCGCTAATAACAACAATGCAAGCCTATAGATACACTTTCCTACTCATTCATTACTGCTACAGTGCTTGTTGTAGCGCTGAGTGGAAATAGGAAGAACGCACATTTTATGGCTTATAAAAGTGTTGAATACAAAGTGTTGACAGTGCTGAGTAAGAACTTAAACATGAACTCATAAAAACAGCTTTTTGCTGTATTCGTTGATAGTCTCTCTCTAGTCATGGTTTTAAATGTTTGTAAATCTCACAGTACCTTCAGACACATGAAATGGTTCATAATGGCAACAGTTTGCCTACACGGCATGCAGGGCAGCTAAATGAGGTACCTACCGCCAACAGCCCGAGACATATAAAAAAATAATAATAGGAACAAGGCTTTCTTTACAGAAATGTTTGGCGATCAACTAGGAATGCCTAGGAGACCAATCGACCGGTTGGTGACCACTGCTCTAGAAAGTTGAGTGACGTTCAATCTCCTGCTTCTCTCTGTGGGCTGATATTTCTACAAGGCAGTCCAGGGGAGCTGCTCAGCAGTCTCGGGACTACTGCACGTAGCTTAGAGGGAACATTGGGTGTGAAATTCTGTCTTTGTCTGTCTCTGTAGGGTGAGTTGACAATCACAACTGATATGGAGGAGCTGGGTAACGCTCTGTTCCTGGACACGGTGCCAGAGTCCTGGACCAAGCTGGCCTACCCCTCCCTGCAGGGCCTGGGGGGCTGGTATGCAGACCTGCTGCTCAGGATCAAGGTACAACACCATAATACACTCTCTGATCGGGAGACATGTCCGTGAGTCCATCAGTATGTCTGTGGATAGGGATGTCCATTTATATAGGATCTGTGTGTGTCATTGTCTACATTTTCATCCCATGTTGTATTATTCACAACTTTGGCCGGGATTCAATTAGAGCGCATTGTAGCACACTTGAAATTTAAAGAGCAAGGGCCCGATTCAGACTTAGGAAATGTACGCCTTTCCTACGCACTTCTCAGTAGTCGGTATTCAGACTTACCTTAAGCAGGTGCGTAACAGGCTTTGCAGGCACGGTTCCCTTGCGCGTGTGTCACGAGAATTTCTATCTCTAATTCAACCTAAGCTTGAATCATTACCAGAGGTTGCAAGGCTCTGGTTTTAATCATAAATGATTCAAGGTCCACAACCAGCAAGAATTATCTGTATTTTTATTCATGGAGAGCTCTGGCACCAAAACCCATACACTCCTGTTTTATACCCCTTGACACACAAAGGCACTTTGCTCCGCCCCCCTCTGTTAGTGGGTAGGGGGCTTTTTTTAACCCGTTTTCTCAGTCCCCTTCACCCTGGAATGTTTAGTCCCGCCCCCCTCTGTTAGTGGGTTGCCACTACATTATAACTCTAACACCGTTCACACATTTATACTGTATTTGGGGTGAAATCCTTTAGTCATTATTCTTAAAATACAAATTAATCTAACAATCCACCCCTTTGACTAAATGTTTTCACATTCAGGATAAATGTATTTTACAAGCATGATTAATCTCAGAGATCACGTCAGAACTAATAAACATTTCATCCAATTGCAGTCTTTCAGGGTCCAAATCCTCGTCATCCACCAAGCCTGGAGGATCGTTTTTCACATTCCCCTGGTCAGAGTCCGGAGTCAGTCCCATCTCTCATCATTGTTTAGATACTGCATTTCACCAACGCCTGACTCACCAATCCTCGGACACAGGGAACAAGACAACAACCACATAATACAAGAATACCCATACAAACACTGACCGCTCCTAAGATGGTGGCTGCTATGGTTTTCCATTTACCAAACATTTCATCAAACCACCCTATCCACGATGTACTAACTTCTGAGTTCTCAGTTCATTCTTCACTTAGTGCAGTTAATTATGTAAGAGCTCTGGTGACTGTCCCATCCAGTGTGGTGTTGTTAGGGATAAATGTGCAACAATGGCTTATCATTCTATAGACACCGGCCCTTTCTGCCTGATCTAGAACCAACCTCTACTAAGTTATGAGCGGGATTGCGGATAATTGCTCGAAGATCCCCTTTACTGCATCTCTAGTCTGGTTAATAAATCGTTGTTGGTTGTAATAGATATAATTTATCCAATCCACATTCTTGTTTATTGTCACCCACCAGAAAAATGTTGTGGTAAAACCCTCCCATATTTGATTCATAGCTTTGTATTCGTCTGGAACACCCCTAGGGATGCCTATACCATCTATCCAAATTGGGCTATTTCCTTCCTGACCTATATTTCTCCTCCTCCTGATTATTCTTCCTGTCACTGGTCTTTGATGAAATTCTTACAGGTTTGGACCAACAATACTGGTGCACAAGTACCCACCCATCCTTCTGGTAATGTCTGTCGAATGCTCCCTTTGTTAGTACATGCCCACCACACATCAGTCAGAGGGATGGTAAGGTTCATACTTTTCCCCTCCCTTCCTTATCTAAATCAGTCACATTAATTTTCTCCTTACAGCCATCAAAATCACCCAAGTTACGGGTGCCATTTCTATGTCTGCAACACTGGTATTCGCCAGGAGTTAAAATGAATCTAGGTGGGCTGGCCGAGTAAGTCAACTTTGCCAGCCCAATCCCTGTGCAATTGGGCTCTTTTTGATTGGACCCCAGGTCTAATACACAGGGAAACATTGCCTTTGGCATTGGGGGCGGTCAACATTGTCGGTCGCCCAATGGAGCATGCATAACAATTGGTCTCCCCCAAGGCCCTAGCGGTGTACTTCATCCACTTTAACCAGAGATTCTCATCAGGGACCCCCTCCACTTCCCCTTGGTTCCATTCTTGGAGGAGAAAATCTTTCATAGTGGACGGGTTAGTCGAATTGACTCCGTCATCCCTTGACTGATCTACTCGGTCTATTGCTATAAATGGATTAATGACAGTACCTGTGCCCTCCATATCTTTTGACTCCATCAAATGTAATCTTAGACAAGTATCCCGTCCGTATTCGTCCGCGCAAGCCCAGTAAATTATTTTCATGTCCTCTTTAGTGACCTTTACTATTGTTATTACCATCTCCGTGGGGATGTCGTTATACCTTCTTATCCTCCATCTGGACGTCCAGCCCCCCCCCCCCAGTATGTCTAAATACCTGAGCCCAGGAACAATACACCGAGGGAGCTGAACATAAATACAACGGGATCTTATAATCCCACGTTGCTTGCTTATTTGCCCTGATAAGATCCCTAATCCTAATTTTGAATCTTACTCCCCACCCTTCTCTGACTCCTATTTTGTAGATCACTCGCCCTTGACGGTCAGTATGTCGGGTTGCTTCCTTTTTATTTCTTAATAATGGTAAGGCCATAGCGTAATTGGTGCGAGGTGGTGGTGGATCTTGACATACCAAGACTATTACCGAGACTATGATGCAGCTCAGGGTCACCCATATTCCCAAAAACCGCCAACCCTCTCCTGCCTTTAGTCCTTCTGCTTGGTACCACCCCATACTCACACCCTAAGAACACACTACAGTGATGATAGGTCGGGGTAGGAGATCTTCGTTAACAGAGGTGATCCCCAGACCTTATTGGTTCAGTTCTTCTCTCCAACTCTGTGTGTGTTTCAGTGGTGCTTGTATGTGGTCTTACCCTCTTGCAGTGGGTAACATGGACCCAGGTTACTCTCTCTGCTATTATAATGGCCAAGGCAGTGACCAATATAACCTGATAGGGCCCTTCCCAACAGGCCTGCTTCCAGTTTTTCTTCTTTAGGGACTGGATGCTCACCAGTCACCTGGTTAGATAGAGTGGGTCACCTTCTCCTTTAGTTCACCGGTGGGGCACAAAACCTCTGACATACGGGTGTGGTTAATAAACTATCTTCACACATGTTCAGATTAATCTAACAATTTCTGACTGCATTCTCTTTCTAGACTGTATCTAAAAAAATGTTTTCTTTCTTTCTTTTAAAAGTATTTTGTACTCTCCTTCGTATATTATTTAATCCTACCATTAGCCTCTTCCCCCCTCTTGACACATAGTTCTGCTCATGTGTCAATATTACCACCTACCTAAACAATCACTTAGGTAATTTATCAACCAATTGCCATGCCTTTTATTTTTGTATTGCTCCTCCCACTTCCTTTGTCTTTTATGGTGGCTAAATTCGACTTTCATTCAGTTCAGAATCAATTAGTAATCCAATCAATCAATCTCTTATTTTGTAAAAACACGTATGTTTAGTTCAAACTCTGTTCTACCCCGGCTCTCCCGGGCTTGACCTGAAGACTGATTGTTGGACATGACAAGTCCATATTTAAATATTTCAAACCTAACACAACCCCCCCCCTGCTGTAATCAATCAAGAAGATAGCAAAGGAGAGACAGGTTTTAGCCTGAACTCTGCTTAATCCTGGTGCTGCTCCCTTCACAATGTTTGAAGAGAGACAAAAGACAGCCATGGATTGAAGTAAGAGCAAGCACTTCGACCCTAGGTCACCTAAGTCTTCTGCCTAGCAACAAAGAATAAAAACCTCTATGTTCGTGATTAACCCAGTTATATCTAATAGCCCACCAAAAAAAAAAAACATCATCATCTTTAAATCACGACCAATGTCATATCCCTCTTTACTCTCTACCATTTGGGTAACATCCCTGATATATGTATGAAAAGCTAAGACTGTTTGGGAAGAGAGCAACAACATAAACTGTTCTTCCTCCTCAGAGTTCCAAATGATTTTACCATGGGCTGCCATTGCCTTCCCATAGATAAGATCACTTAATTTACCAGTATGCAGTACATAATGGAGTACCCAAGCTTTACAGCAGTCCATCATCACCAAAAATCTCATCATTCTTCATCTATTTTTGTTTTTCTCCATCTAGTCCCTATCTTCCTGATCTTATTGCTAAATCAATGATCTATGCAATAGCTGTTTCGCCTTAGATTGTACCTTCCTCTGATTACTGCAGCTCATTGCATCAATTTAGTTTCAAATTTCACCCAACAAACCATTCCATCCCACAGCATAGCAAACACCACCTATGAACTGTTGAAAATCCCCTAAATTCAACATAACAACCCTTTATAAACATCATGCTGGGTGTGTTGTTTTTTTATTTGAAAAACCCAATTGAAAAACAACAATCAAAGATAGCCAGGCTCAACTTAATTTGGTAGCTCACTTTTATGACCTAAATACTGCCTAACTTCACTACTGCTCCCCCTCGCCCTGAGCAATATTCCAATGAGATAAGCTAATCTCTTTCTCCTGGTTATACATTTTGTTAACCTTCAATTACCATCAGTAATCTAAAGATGGTAGTACACACAACACATGATACAGATATCCCCAGTCCTAACCCATCAATAATGTTTGTATCAATCTAATTCCTCATAACTAATCCATAAAACCACTCAAAATTCCTCGAGTATACAATGATTATTTAATTGATTACCCTAAATCTGCTACATGTGATCTCATCTCAAATGATCCATTATCAATTATTTGATCCACCCCCTAGGAAAATCTCTCTCCCCTTCTATTCTGGAGTTCTACCTCTACCAGCTATTTCCCCTAGAGTGGCCATTAAATACTCTGCTCCCTTCTGTTCTTTTCTTACTATATCCTGTCTACTATTCTGCTCATGATGGATTGCATATCTCTTGACCTCGGCCAACGAAGTAGTTCCCCATCCCACTAATGTCCTCTTAATATTCCTGCTTATTTCTGGTCTCATTCCACTAAGGAATGCTATTTTTAGCTGCTGATGGTACGGAGTATCATTTCCCTGCCCCTGGGGAGGCTCAGGTATGCCACTATTTGCGTTAAATACATTTCTCAGTCTCTCTAAGTATTGGCTGATGGTCTCGCTGTCTTCCTGTTTACATTCATGTACTTTGGAGAAGTCTGCATGTCGATGTTAATGTTCCCTCAAATTATTACACAACTCAGTTATTTTCCCCTTTAACTTCATACTTATAACCAATGTTTTTTCAATCCATCATCCTAATAGTAAAAACAATATCCCATTGTTCACGTAACGAAACACATTTTTATTTTTTGAATCCACCATTTATTTTCATCCACCACTGGTGTTACTCAACCTACAGTGGGGAAAAAAAGTATTTAGTCAGCCACCAATTGTGCAAGTTCTCCCACTTAAAAAGATGAGAGAGGCCTGTAATTTTCAAAATTCACATTGTAGGATTTTTTATGAATTTATTTGCAAATTATGGTGGAAAATAAGTATTTGGTCAATAACAAAAGTTTCTCAATACTTTGTTATATACCCTTTGTTGGCAATGACACAGGTCAAACGTTTTCTGTAAGTCTTCACAAGGTTTTCACACACTGTTGCTGGTATTTTGGCCCATTCCTCCATGCAGATCTCCTCTAGAGCAGTGATGTTTTGGGGCTGTCGCTGGGCAACACAGACTTTCAACTCCCTCCAAAGATTTTCTATGGGGTTGAGATCTGGAGACTGGCTAGGCCACTCCAGGACCTTGAAATGCTTCTTACGAAGCCACTCCTTCGTTGCCCGGGCGGTGTTTTTGGGATCATTGTCATGCTGAAAGACCCAGCCACGTTTCATCTTCAATGCCCTTGCTGATGGAAGGAGGTTTTCACTCAAAATCTCACGATACATGGCCCCATTCATTCTTTCCTTTACACGGATCAGTCGTCCTGGTCCCTTTGCAGAAAAACAGCCTCAAAGCATGATGTTTCCACCCCCATGCTTCACAGTAGGTATGGTGTTCTTTGGATGCAACTCAGCATTCTTTGTCCTCCAAACACGACGAGTTGAGTTTTTACCAAAAAGTTATATTTTGGTTTAATCTGACCATATGACATTCTCCCAATCCTCTTCTGGATCATCCAAATGCACTCTAGCAAACTTCAGACGGGCCTGGACATGTACTGGCTTAAGCAGGGGGACACGTCTGGCACTGCAGGATTTGAGTCCCTGGCGGTGTAGTGTGTTACTGATGGTAGGCTTTGTTACTTTGGTCCCAGCTCTCTGCAGGTCATTCACTAGGTCCCCCCGTGTGGTTCTGGGATCTCACCGTTCTTGTGATCATTTTGACCCCACGGGGTGAGATCTTGCGTGGAGCCCCAGATCGAGGGAGATTATCAGTGGTCTTGTATGTCTTCCATTTCCTAATAATTGCTCCCACAGTTGATTTCTTCAAACCAAGCTGCTTACCTATTGCAGATTCAGTCTTCCCAGCCTGGTGCAGGTCTACAATTTTGTTTCTGGTGTCCTTTGACAGCTCTTTGGTCTTGGCCATAGTGGAGTTTGGAGTGTGACTGTTTGAGGTTGTGGACAGGTGTCTTTTATACTGATAACAAGTTCATACAGGTAACGAGTGGAGGACAGAGGAGCCTCTTAAAGAAGAAGTTACAGGTCTGTGAGAGCCAGAAATCTTGCTTGTTTGTTGGTGACCAAATACTTATTTTCCACCATAATTTGCAAATAAATTCATTAAAAATCCTACAATGCGATTTTCTGGAATCTTTTTTCTCAATTTGTCTGTCATAGTTGACGTGTACCTATGATGAAAATTACAGGCCTCTCTCATCTTTTTAAGTGGGAGAACTTGCACAATTGGTGGCTGACTAAATACTTTTTTTTCCCCACTGTATACAATAAAGTAATAACCATTTGAATTCATCAAAGCACTTCCTGATGGTGACCAGAGCCATAAATTATTCTCCTTTGTCCTCAACTCAATTTTCACAGCTCTATCGCCATTAAAATGCCCAACAAAACATAATAGTTCAATGGAACCCTCTATTGGCTCTCTACTATTTATACATTACTTCTATAACCACTTTAGTTATGGTCCGATCACCCATTAAACCTTATCACATAACCTTATCACCTAATCAAACAACGGCACAACCTTAAACTCATCTCGGCCAGCTGGTAGCCCAGTAACCAAGAGCACCGTGTCAGAAACCGAGAGGTCGCCGGCTCCAATCCCCGAGCCGACCAGGCGAAAAATCTGCCGATGTGCCCCCGAGCAAGGCACCCAACCCCCACTGCTCCTGCAAGTCGCTCCGGACCAGAGCGTCTGCCAAATGACCAAAAATGCAAATGTAAATATTCTCTACTTTCTCACTCATGACGTACGTCTACGTTTGGGTGAGAAAGTTAATACGTATATATCGTTGGAAATTTATAGGAACCTCTCAAATAATCGCTTCGTGGTGTTTTTAGCCAATTCTTAATCGACACGAATCATTTCTTCAAACATTTTACCCGTGGAACCAAAAAATAGACTGTCCTATCTCCGACACTGCCCTTTCCTCTACCCCTGCAGTCACGATGGTTATGACCTGTTCTGTTACAGTATTTACACGGGGCCTTACACTCCCTTGCCAAATATTCCTCTTTGTTACAGTTAAAGCACTTCCTCTCTCCTTCGCGCTTCCAAAATACCCTCGCTGTCTCTAGCCCCTCCCCTCGCTGTTTTTTCAAATCCGTTCCACAGTTTACATGCATCTGCTTAATCATAACTTTAACTTTTCCACATCGAGATGCCCAATAAATCCATACCTCTTCTCCCAAATGGATCCATAAAACATATTTCTTCGATCTCTTCCTAACATATATCTTTCGTCCCCCGTTAATTCTCTGACCTCTTTAGAATATTTATTTCCCATGGTGGAAAAATAAGAAATCCCCCCGTTTAGTAATAATTCAATCCAGAATTATTTTCCTAGGAGTTATTATTAAATGAGTCTCTTGAGCCAATGTTATGATCTGCTTTTGTAATTAACCATTTAAATTATCTAACCCGTAACCCAGAGGGTTTTTTAAAACTCCGGTTTTATGAAAGGGGTCAGATAACCATTTTTTCTCACGCAATCTAATTCAGTCCCTCCTTGAAACAATTATCACGTATTTCGATGGATCATTAAGTCTCACACGTATACAACATTTAAATATTTATTTCTAACACTATCCGTAACCTAGAGGTCGTAACTGCTCCAGTTTCATGAAATAGACAGAGTTAGAGCAAATCCCCAGTCGTTTACGCGACTTTTGACCTGTTTAATGTATCTATCGCACACTACGAAAATTATCCCCCTTCCTGTTTATATTGTAAAGACTATCTCGTACAATCTCAATATTAACTATATTATTTTGGTAATAGCTATTTACCTAGGGTCAATTACGGACCCCCCTTCCTTCCATTATAATAATAATTATTTCCTTTGAGATTTTGGTAACTATTCTCTGCCCTTCACAAGAATTACTATTCTTATACAAGTTCAAATAATTACACCAAAATCTATGAATAAAAATTACTGACCTTTTCCTTGCATTTTGGATGTAAATGCTTTTTCAAACTCGTTAACGTCTTTATCGTTCATAAGAGTAATCACCGGCCTGTTTATAACCTTAACGTCGAAGGCCAGGACTATTCTCCACGGATGCAATCACCCGCCCGTGCACGGTTTCGGTGTCCTTAGAACGACAAAGACGTATTTAAGCTCCGCTCGAAGGACCACTTGTCACAAGAATTTCTATCTCTAATTCAACCTAAGCTTGAATCATTACCAGAGGTTGTAAGGCTCTGGTTTTAATCATAAATGATTCAAGGTCCACCACCAGCAAGAATGATCTGTATTTTTATTCATGGAGAGCTCTGGCGCCAAAACCCATACACTCCTGTTTTATACCCCTTGACACACAAAGGCACTTTGCTCCGCCCCCCTCTGTTAGTGGGTAGGGGGCTTTTTTTAACCCGTTTTCTCAGTCCCCTTCACCCTGGAATGTTTAGTCCCGCCCCCCTCTGTTAGTGGGTTGCCACTACATTATAACTCTAACACCGTTCACACATTTATACTGTATTTGGGGTGAAATCCTTTAGTCATTATTCTTAAAATATAAATTAATCTAACAGTGTGCTGAATACATTTAATTAAACCACCGAAAACCCTCCCACTTGCTGGCCAACAGATTACCTTGTGGAGTCTTTATTCAATAGGGTTTTCAGTACCTTTATCTTAAGTCATACATTTAAATATGGTGTACCTTTAATTCAAATTTTGTCGACAGACTCACTAGAATACATAGAGAGAACGGGTTCAGAATATAGGGATCAATGAAAGAAAGCCATCTAAATAAACTGAGTGTACAAAACATTAGGAACAACTTCCTAATATTGAGTTGAGAAATGAAAAACCCAGTAGCGTTGCGGTTCTTGACAAAAACTGGTGTGCCTGGCACCTACTACCATACCCCATTCAAAGGCACTTACATTTTTTGTCTTGGCCATTCACCCTCTGAATGGCACACATACATAATCCATGTCTCAATTGTCTCCAGGCAGAACCCAAATCTTGTTCTCAGTCGCATTTCCTAATGAGGAGAATTGAGTCAAGGCTAAAATCAGGAAGTTCAGTCCCCCTTTAAAGCCAGGTAATTTCCAATCGAGCCAACATATGCAGCGTTTACCGAGAATGAGATCTCCGCGAACGCGGGAACATTGCATTTCAAAGACGCATTATCGATAACACGCGATCGTATTGAATATTCTGTCCATACATACTCTGTTGATCGCTTTTGTCTGTGTGTGTAGGAGTTGGAGTCATGGACGGCAGACTTCGCTCTCCCCACCACGGTGTGGCTGGCAGGGTTCTTCAACCCCCAGTCGTTCCTGACAGCTATCATGCAGTCCATGGCCAGGAAGAACGAGTGGCCTCTGGACAGGATGTGTCTGTCTGTAGAGGTGACCAAGAAGAACCGCGAGGACATGACCAGTCCACCCAGGGAGGGGGCCTACATCTACGGACTCTACATGGAGGGTACGGGTTATCATCTCGGTTGCATTCTAAAATGGCATCCTATTCCCTATATAGTAAAACACAAAAAAGCCAGACCACGATTAGAAAATAGATACGTTTATTCAGTCAGGCAAATGGCTACTTTGGATTTCTCCAAAGTGATACACTGTAGAACACATTTACGCCAATTTTTGCCATTAGCAATGGCATCATGAAACATCAGCCACCATCTTCTGGAGATGAATAAGTCCGCCAATAACACACATCAGGTGCAGTCAAAACTTTAATATCATTTTAAAAAACTCATCAAATTCTCTTAGGTTACAAAGATAGTCATCCATTCACACAGAGTGCCCAGTTCAGATCCTGGAATGACTCACTGTATGAGCTGGTTAGCGCAGGGTTTCCCAAACTTTCTCTCAGGCCTCCTTCCAGCATTGGGGAACATCCCTAGGGGGCACGCCCCACAGTTTGGGAACCACTGGTTTAGAGTACCGTAGTAAACACTGCTAGATCAGTTCTCCTCTCAACCGTCCTTAAGGCTCCTCCAGGGATCTCAACACTCCACACACAGCGGTCTGTCTTGTCACCTTCACACACACGCACAGTTTGTGTATTCACCTTCAGACCCACACCTGTCTATTCACCTTCAGACACCTGTCTATTCACCTTCAGACCCACACCTGTTCACACATCTGTCTATTCACCTTCAGACCCACACCTGTCTATTCACCTTCAGACACCTGTCTATTCACCTTCAGACCCACACCTGTCTATTCACCTTCAGACACCTGTCTATTCACCTTCAGACCCACACCTGTTCACACATCTGTCTATTCAACTTCAGACCCACACCTGTTCACATGCCTGTCTATTCACCTTCAGACCCACACCTGTCTATTCACCTTCAGACCCACACCTGTTCACACACCTGTCTATTCACCTTCAGACCCACACCTGTTCACACACCTGTCTATTCACCTTCAGACCCACACCTGTTCACAGACCTGTCTATTCACCTTCAGACCCACACCTGTTCACATGCCTGTCTATTCACCTTCAGACCCACACCTGTTCGCATGCCTGTCTATTTACCTTCACACACACACACACACACTTTACTCTCATCATGTACCAGATTCTACTCTGTCAATACAAAACTAATGGGGAGGTTGTGGAATGTACACAACATCCTGGCTAACGTTCCTCCTGCTGGCAACATGTACTCAGCATATTAATGTTTGTAGTTCATGGAAAACACCTTACTAGTTTCCGTGACAAAAACAGTGCTATTTCTCAGGCATTGGTAACTAAGTGGTCCGTTTGTACAGTAGATATACACAACCATACAGTCTCAATGTGGAGATGGGGGTTGGAGTGATGACAGATGTTTCTATGTTTAGAGTTCAATACGGTAGGTATGTATGTGTCTGGTTGTGTATGTGCAGGGGCGCGCTGGGACACCCAGACGGGGGTGATAGCGGACGCTCGTCTGAAGGAGCTGACCCCCAACATGCCGGTGATCTTCATCAAGGCGGTACCAGTGGACCGGCAGGAGACCAAGAACATGTACGAGTGTCCCGTCTACAAGACCCGCATGAGGGGTCCCACCTTCATCTGGACCTTCAACCTCAAGACCAAGGAGAAGCCTGCCAAGTGGGTACTGGCTGCGGTCTGCCTCCTGCTCAGCGTGTAAGAAGCGAGAGAAACACAATAACACTGAGAAATGTCATCCAAAATACCTTTTTAAATAATAAAAAGACAATGACAGATTTCTGTCATCCATGTCTATTGGAGGAATGTGATGCTGAACACAGCCATCAGTGAGGTGGGAGAAAGATGTGTTGAGCTTGGAAATGGCATCAAAATCAAATCCCAAATAAAATTGTATTTGTCACATACACGTGTTTAGCAGATGTTATTGAGGGTGTAGCGAAATGCTTGTGCTTCTAGCTCCGACAGTGCAGTAATATCTAACAAGTAATATCTAACAATTTCACAACATATACCCAATACACACAAATCTAGTAAGGAATGGAATTTAAGAATATATACATATATGGACAAGCAATGACAGAGCGGCATGGACTAAGATACAGTATAATATTATAGAATAGAATGCAGTATATACATATGAGACGAGTAGTGCAAGATATGTAAACATTATTAAAGTGACTAGTGTTCCATTTCATAATGAAACAACTCCACTGTATCACAGTACAGCTTTCTCACCGTCCCAGTGTTCCTAGGAAGGCCCACTAGGGGGCAGCCTGTACAAGCATGGTTAGGACACAGAGGTAAAGAACAGTACAATACAAGCATGCAGACAAACCGCAGTGATAACCTTTTGAATGGGAAAGTAAGGTGTGTATTGGAGCGCTTCCAGCCTGTTGTCAGTACAGTGTAACAATAGGCGTACTGTAGATAAGAACATCCATCTGTAGATAAGAACATCCATCTGTAGATAAGAACATCCATCTGTAGATAAGAACATCCATCTTTCTTTTTTTGCCAGATAACAGCTAAGTACTTACTTCAACCACAGACTTCTATAACCACGTTTCACTTTTATTCTGGGAAACTGTGCAGCTGGAGGGTGTGTACTCAGCTATTGTTAGAACTAAGCTTTATTTTTATTTTTTTGACAGATCACCAGATAACAGCTAAGGACTTACTTCAACCGACTTCTATAACCACGTTTCACATTTATTCTGGGAAACTGTGCAGCTGGAGGGTGTGTACCTGTGAGACCACATGGAGTTGGGAGGGTGTTGATACTAGCGCTGGCGTACCGGACTCCCCCGCAGCCAGTGCAATGAGTGGAGCTCACTCAGGTGTTCAAAATACAGAGAGCCTAATGTTTCTTAGGTAGTTCTTTATGAGTTTTAGTTTAGAAAATGATCTCTCTGCAGAAAAGACAGTTACAGGGATGGTAAAAACAGCTTGATTGCCATAGCAACATCAGGGAAACTAGACAGAAGGGAGTTGTGCTTCAAATACAGCAGTTCTGTAACATCTTTAATTGCGCCTCACATTCTCCATAATTGCCGGCCTCAACACGTTATGGAAAGAGATTAACTGTATAGGAAGCTCTGCGGACAGGTCGTCTGGATACTGGACAGCCAATAAATTGGCAGATGCAAACATGATCTTTAGCAGACAACAGTTTTTGAGGGCGGTTTGCGATTTCGTTCATACTGGCAAACCGGTGTTTGAGTTGTATGGTTACAATATCAACAGTCCCTTATCTCTGGAATATCTTGGCATGCATCATTCAAGACTAAGTTTAAATCGTACACGGCGCAATGGACATACTGTATAATGCACAATGTCTCAGGAAAGACTGTCTGGGTTATCAATACTCAGTATAGAAAACAGTCTGCCCGCAACCTGAACCTACAGGCCATGGTGAATAAATGTGCACACAGAAAAGGAGGACTTCAGGACACAACTTGATTGGAGTCCACCTGTGGTAAATTCAATTGATTGGACATGATTTGGAAAGGCACACACCTGTCTATATTAGGTCCCACTGTTGACAGTGCATGTCAGAGCAAAAACCAACCAATGAGGTCAAAGGAATTTAACGTAGAGCTCCAAGACAGGATTGTGTCGAGGCACAGATCTGGGGAAGGGTACCAAAACATTTCTGCAGCATTGAAGGTCCCCAAGAACACAGTGGCCTCCATCATTCTTAAATGGAAGAAGTTTGGAACCAGACTTTTCCTAGAGCTGGCCGCTCGGCCAAACTGAGCAATCGGGGGAGAAGGGGCTTGGTCAAGGAGGTGACCAAGAACCCAATGGTCACTCTGACAGAGCTCTAGAGTTCCTCTGTGGAGATGGGAGAACCTTCCAGAAGGACAACTCTCTCTGCACCACTCCACCAATCAGTGCAAATAGTCCAATCCCTAGTAAGCTAGTGTTTGAAGGTGGACTGACTATTATTTGGCATTAATAGACTGGTTTTACATACAACTTTCTATCCAAGCTGGGAGAGAGCGCGAGGATGGTTCATGTCATGCAGATTCAGATAGCCTATACAGGACAAAAATCTATTGGTAGCTGAATGGTATGCTGTTGCAATGAACATTTATAATTTTACAATCTGCAATGTTTGAATTTCCAACTTTAATGACTGAATAAGTAATGACATTATTGCCACCCTGGCACCCCAGAAAACCTAGAATTGACTCGATAGGCATTCAGCCGCATAGACATGTCGCAATTTCATCACCATAGTCAGTGACCTTGTGGGGGGGTCCAGAGAATCTGCGTTACACCAGTGGATACCATGGCTGTTTCTGAGAGGCGGGAGGGAGGACGGATGTCCATCTATAGATAACCCTGTTTCCCGGACCAGGTCATTCAACGGTCAATTACCTTTTGTGATCCCACCTCACATGCTCAGTGAGAGTGTGTGTGTGCGCACTGTAAGTGTGTGTTTTAATTTCCATTTCGAAATTAATTCATTTACCAGAACTGATGGTACACAACTACACAGTAACAAAAACAAACTATAGATAGCATCTTTGTTCATGTATTTGGATGCTTGTGGTGCCAGTTTTAAGAGTACGAGGAGGAATGCGTGGCCCCATCCATCACACTGACACTTAAATGGCAATTTGTCTCACTGAGTGACATATTGTGGTGACGAGACAACTCCCATTAACAGTCAACATAAAAAAATAAAAAAACGTCCTGTTAGGCAAGTCTACATCCCTGTTAGAACACACACAATAAGCCACCCTCCCCCGTCTAAGCCGCCTCTGACCCCACTGCCTACTCTTAACTATCTGTCAAATCATCACCACAATGACATGATGAGAGGGATTTAACTAGAGGGAGGAGAGGGGAACAGGCCGTCACATTCCTCTCTCTCACACACACACACACAGCTGAATGGGTCCAGATGCTGACTGCAGAATGTTGACGCACTCAGCTGAGGGGTCAAAGGCCAGATGGGTCAGACAGTTTCTCTCAGAGAAACGGGACATTGAGGAGGAGGGGGGAATAAAGTGGATAAAGGTGTGGGAGGGGGAGGGGGAGTAGGATTCAAGCAGGGGGAGCTGGGTTCAGCTTCTGAGGTTGATGTGGGCTAGGTTGGGTTTGGGATTTGGGTTGAGGGCTGGTACACATAGCAGTGGCTAGGGACATTTTGGAGAAACCACGTTCTGCCGTTCTATAAAAAGCATCTACTTCTGTGTGAGACTAGGAGACAATCGTTCAGAGGGAGTGGCGTGTGTGTGCGTGTTACCTTTGTTTGGCTGTTTCTCTCAGAAGAAGTTCTTGATGAGGGGAGTGACCAGTTTCACCCATAGCTTGACATGGCGATCTGGCTGCTGGAACGTAGAGCTGGACACCTCTGTAGACCTCTGGTACAACATCTCCTGCTCCTGTTACAGAGAGAGCGAGAGAAAGAGGGTGTAATTGTGTGAGTGAGAGAGAGTGAATGAGTTTGTGTGTGTGAGAGAGTGTATGAGAGAGTGAGTGTGTGTGTGTGTGTGTGTGTGTGTGTGTGTGTGAGAGAGAGAGAGTGAGTGAGAGTGAGTTTGTGTGTGAGAGAGTGAGTGTGTGTGTGTGAGAGTGCGTGAGTGAGAGTGTGTGAGAGTGAGTGTGTGTGTGAGAGTGAAAGAGTGAGTGTGAGAGTGACAGAGTGAGTGTGTGAGAGTGAGTGTAGGTGAGAGTAAAAGTGTGTGAGTGAGTGTATGTGTGAGAGAGAGAGTGAGTGAATGTGAGTACACATTTCCCAGGTTCCCTGCTTGCTCGCTCTGTCTGCTTTGCATATTACTTCCAGCTTCACATAGCTCATGATCGCAGGAACTATCAGATTAGTTGAATTTTGTGGACAGGCCTTTTGGTTGAGAGCTGTATAAAGCAGAGCCATAGTAGCCATCAAGTCTGTTTAAATAAAGTTGTGTTGGTTTGAATGACCTACTTCCTGCAAGTGGGCCTGTAATTCCTGGTTCTCTGTTACTATGGCGATCTGGGCCTCCAGGTCTCGGTGCACCGAGCGGTAGCCAAAGTTAGGAGAGCCAATCAGAGTCAGGCACGGCCGCACCTGCCCCCGCAGGTAGTACCACAGCCCTGCAGAGAGAGAGAGAGAGAGAGAGGGATGAGGGAAAAGGTGGGGAGAGGGGGATTGGTGGAGGAAGGAAAGAGGGAGGAGAGAGAGAAAAAGGGAGAGCAGTTTCCCAACATCAGTGATTTGTTCTGCAGCTGGGGGTCAGGGTCAACTCTACTCTAATGGTCATTGATTCTCTCCCAGCTGGGTGCTGTGTGTGTGTGTAATTTCTCCCCTACTGTTCTCTCTCCTGCAGTGTGTGCTGTGCTTACGGGAAACGGCCGGCCCGCCCTGCTTTATCTAATAAATGGGACTCCTCTACGATCGTGTGAAATTACATTCCACTGACGCTGCTTCACTGTGTGTGTTCATTTCCCTCTCTCTGCTTCTCTCTCTCTCTCAGTGGCTCAATCTGTCTTTTGAAGAAAAAACAAGAATTTACCTAGCTACTAATGCATCACTAACATTTCAGTTCTTTAGAATATTCTTTCGGACACATTGCCATTTGATTCTATAAATGATGTATCAGCAAAAGGAAAGTGCAGGTTGGCAATAGTTCAGATATAATTCCTTAGAGCATTGTTTCATGTTTCAATGGGGATTCTAGTTCTCGTTGGCCATGCCCACAACTATAAAGGAAACACTGAAGCACACACACAGAAACCCCCAAAGTCTATCCAAACCCAGGAGTGACTGTGTGTGTGTGTGTGTGTGTGTGTGTTTCCTTGGCTCGGGGCTAAGAGTGAATGACTTGACAAGACGTTGTCTCTCATGCAACATGTCTGGGTTACCACAGGGACAGAACAGCAGAGCCACAGAACAGTACCACTGTCTGTCAGGGTGGAATTGACACCATGTGTGAGTTCCAAATGGCACCCTATTCCCCAATCCCTACATAGTGTACTACTTTTGACCTGGGCTGATAGGGCTCTGTTAAAAATGTAGTGCACGATATAGGTAATAGGGTGCCGTTTAGGATGCACACTATGCTTCCCAGCAGCTCACTGTCTGACCGTGGAACGTCACTTCACTACCAGTCAGAACTCACAGCCAAACAGAACTAATCACAATGGAGTAGAACCATTCAGAACCAATCTAGGCTCTCAGGCCAAGGATTATATTGTGTGTGTGTGTTCACTCTGTGTGTACTTTGTGTACTCTGTGTGTGTGTGTGTGTGTGTGTGTGTGTCCCACCCTTGGCGTGGAAGGTCCAGTGTGCTCTATGGTACTCGTGGAGGTGAACTCTCTCCTGCTGTCCCAGCTGACACACATTGCTGTAGAACTGTCTGGCAATGTGGATGTAGGCCGCTGGGATCGCCCCGGCAATACCCTTGGCGCCGAAAAACCCATTGACCTCCGGGGAGGCGGTGAGAATCCGGTAGTCGGCGCCCACCCCCAGAACCAGCGACATGTAGGCCCTTGTCAGGTTGAAATACCCCGACGTCAGAAACACAGTCGCACCGGGACCCGCATCTGTCAGCAAACGCTGCAAGGAAATAAGATGTTCAGATGTAGTGCCCTCTCACTAAAACACCACATTTTTAAGTAACACACAAAAATATCAAATAAAAGTTTACAAGATAGCATCACGTGTAGTGGTGTCCTGGTGTGTGTGTACCCACCTGTGTGATCTGCTCATCCACCTGTATTCCCAGAGGTTTCATCTGAACCAGAGGAAAAACCCAAGTGTCCTCCTTCCCTCCCTCCTCCCCTCCCCCTTCTTCTCCCTTGCTCTCCCGCTTCAAATGTTCGGATTTGGCGATGTCTTGGCGCATTCGAGCCGTGTTCACCACCTCCATGATGTGTTGCCGGGCCGACGCCGAGAAATCATCCCTGTTACCTAGTGACAAAAGAATGTAGGGATGTAAGAGAGAAAACAGACCGACCTGGTTAAAGCTAGAATCCTTAGTTGCTACATCCATTTCTAGAATTCTTGAAGAATATAACTTATAAATGCCTCATGAGCTTAGTTCAACTGCCATACCCCATCAGAACCTTAAATATAAGCTTATTTTACTCCCATGTTTGTAAACAATGTAAACAAACAATGTATAGCCTCAAAACACGGTTAAAACTATACATTTTGATATCATGGATGGTCAGTCCTTGCATCCATAGCTCTGTCTGTGAATTTGAGTGGTTACATTTCTCCAAGCCCATCCCTCAGCTTTTTAATGAAACAGAGGCGGGGTGCCCGCTTTGTTATTTTTGCAATTAACGATTCTAGCTTTAACCATACACAAACTCTCTCTCTCCCTCTCACACACACACACAGTATGTGTACAGTAGAGCAGGTGAGTGTGTAAAGTACAGCAGGTCATTTAGTTCTGGGCATAGGTCATTTAGTTCTGGGCATTACGGCTATGGGTCAATATCTGGACTACGCCTGGCGGCTGGCGCCACACACCGACGTGACTCAGAGAGAGAGAGAGAGGGAGGGAGGAGAGGGAGAGAGAGAGAGAGAGAGAGGGAGGAGAGAGAGAGAGAGAGAGAGGAAAAGAGGAGTGAGAGAGACAGAGAGGGAGGAGAGAGAGAGAGAAAGAGAGGGAGGAGAGAGAGGGAGAGAGAGAGAGACAGAGAGGGAGGAGAGAGAGAGACAGAGGGAGGAGAGAGAGAGAGGGAGGAGAGAGAGAGAGAGAGGAAAATAGGAGTGAGAGAGACAGAGAGGGAGGAGAGAGAGAGAGAGAGAAAGAGAGGGAGGAGAGAGAGAGAGAGGGAGGAGAGAGAGAGAGAGAGAGAGAGAGAGGAAAAGAGGAGTGAGAGAGACAGAGAGGGAGGAGAGAGAGAGAAAGAGAGGGAGGAGAGAGAGGGAGAGAGAGAGAGAGACAGAGAGGGAGGAGAGAGAGAGACAGAGAGGGAGGAGAGAGAGAGAGAGAGAGGGAGGAGAGAGAGAGAGAGAGAGAGGAAAAGAGGAGTGAGAGATGGATACCTGCAGGCTCAGCATGAGTTCATTCTAAAGACGTTCTTTTACTGTAATGTTTGCGCTCTCTTTCAGCAGGGGACCTTCATTCACTAATGATTAGTGTGTGCGTGTTCCCACTCTGTTGTTTACCAGCAACTCCGTGACATCACTGCTCTATTTCTAGTTTCCGTGACTACTGTGGTCCGGTTCTGCAGACATTATGTCATTTAGCACCCGACCCAACATCCTGACTGAACGTTCTCTGGTTACACACTCTCTCACACTATTTTTCTCTGTCCGTCTACCTCTCCGTCTCTCCCGACTCTCTCTCTCTTTCATTCACACACATGCCAGATCTCTGATTTCACTGTGTGTCTGAGCTGGAACAAGCTACATTTTCAACTAATCTGATTCCATGGACCTTTCCAAGAACAACGCATTACACTACATTATGAGAACTTGCAAGCCAAGCTGAGCAAGGAGTTAAGCACCTAGGGACTGTGTGTGTGTGTGTGTTACCTCTGTTATGTACAGTACATTCTGAAAATATTCAGACCCCTTCACTTTTTCCACATTTTGTTACATTACAGCCTTATTCTAAAATGGATTAAATAAAAATCAATTCTCAGCCATCTACACACAATACCCCATAATGACAAAGCGAAAACAGGTTTTTAGACATTTTTGCAAATGTACTAAAAATAAAAAACAGAAATACCTTAGCTCAGGTGCATCCTGTTTCCATTGATCATCCTTGAGATGTTTCTACAACTTGATTGGTGTCCACCTGTGGTAAATTCAATATATTGGACATGATTTGGAAAGGCACCCATCTGTCTATATAAGGTCCCACAGTTGACAGTGCATGTCAAAGCAAAAACCAACCCATGAGGTCAAAGGAATTGTCCGTAGAGCTCCGAGACAGGATTGTGTCGAGGCACAGATCTGGGGAAGGGTACCAAAAAATGTCTTCAGCATTGAAGGTCCCCAAGAACACAGTGGCCTCCATTTTTAAATGGAAGAAGTTTAGAACCACCAAGACTCTTCCTAGAGCTGGCCGCCTGGCCAAACTGAGCAATCGAGGGAGAACAGCCTTGCCTTGGTCAGGGAGGTGACCAAGAACCCGATGGTCACTCTGACAGAGCGCCAGAGTTATTTTGTGGAGATGGGAGAACCTTCCAGAAGGACAACCATCTCAGCAGAACTCCACCAATCAGGCCTTTATGGTAGAGTGGCCAGACAGAAGCCACTCCTCAGTAAAAGGCACATGACAGCCCGCTTGGAGTTTGCCAAAAGGCACCTAATGGACTCTCAAACCATGAGAAACAAGAATCTCTGGTCTGATGAAACCAAGATTGAACTCTTTGGCCTGAATGCCAAGCGTCACGTGTGGAGGAAACCAGGCACCGCTCATCACCTTGCCAATACCATCCCTACGGTGAAGCATAGTGTTGGCAGCATCATGCTGTGGGGATGTTTTCCAGCGGCAGGGACTGGGAGACTAGTCAGGATCGAGGGAAAGATGAGCGGAGCAAAGTACAGAGAGATCCTTGATGAAAACCTGCTCCAGAGCGCTCAGGACCTCAGACCTGGGTGAAGGTTCACCTTCCAACAGGACAACGACCTTAAGCACACAGCCAAGACAACGCAGGAGTGGCTTCGGGACAAGTCTCTGAGCCCGGACTTGAACCCGATCTAACACCTCTGGAGAGACCTGAAAACAGCTGTGCAGTGACGCTCCCCATACAACCTGACAGAACTTAAGAGGATCTGCAGAGAAGAATGGGAGAAACTCCCCAAATACAGGTGTGCCAAGCTTGTAGCGTCATACCCAAGAAGACTCGAGGCTGTAATCGCTGCCAAAGGTGTTTCAACAAAGTACTGAGTAAAGGGTCTGAATCCTTATGTAAATGTGATATCTGTTTTTTATTTGTAATAAATTAGCAAAAATTGTGGACAATCATAGCCTTACACGCGAGGAGACACAGCCAAACCCTTTCCAAGAAGGCTTGGTGTTGACAGAGATAAATGGCGAATGAAGGCATTAACACGTAAATACATTCATGATTTCTTACTCCAAATGGGCGGTAGTGGTTCATGTGCAAAGTATTATGATTACTGTGAAGGTAGTTTCCAAATGTATCAACGGTAAGTGTCTCTTTCTCTCTCTCTACCCCTCCCTCTTTTGGTAAACAAGCAGTCATGTTGTTGTTAGTCCGCTAGGGACTTTTTCTCATGTATGAAGTGTGTATGTTTATTCTGTGTTATTATTTAGTTAGCTAGTAAATCAATAATTAAACCAATTGGTGTAGTACTGAATAATGAGTAAGGCTGGGGTTTTTGCAGATCCAAGGTGGTTATGACTGTTCAGAATGATGATATGATAAGAGGTTATGATTTAGAGCCTTTAGAGTTTAATTCGGGAGATGGTAACTCTTTAAACAACTTATTCCGTGGTGCCCCAAATCCTAATGAGTTAATTGTTACATGATTAATTTAAAATCGGGTAACAATTAAACATAGTTGATTCGATAAATAAGTCATCAGATTAATGAAAGTCATGTCATGACAACTGTAATGTAACAAAACGTGGAAAAAGTGAAGGGGTCTGAATACTTTCAGAATGCACTGTATGTATTGGTGTGTTTTCCGCGTGTTTTCTACCTCTGTAGGGGTGCACCATGTTTTCCATCATGCTGACAGAGTTGTCAGGCTGTAGCTGTAACGACACGTCTCCCACGGCGCCCACCAGATCAGAGAAGAAGTCGGCCACCTCCCAACAGTTCTCCAGGAGCACGTAGCGGTCCTGTCTGTTGGTGAAGTACGAGTCACTCAGGTTGGCCCTACGGAGGGAGGGGAGAGATAGAAGAGAGAGAGGTAAAAGGTTGAAAGAGGGATACCAAGCAACAACAGCTACTGTATGAGAAAAACACCAACAACTACAACAATGGTGTGTGTGTGAGCGAGTTCGTGTTCGTGTACCCGCTGATGATGAGGTCATCGTCAAACAGGTAGGCTTTGATGTGCTGTACCCCAATGGTCTCGTTGAAGCGCTGTGGGACCAGGAGCCGGAGCAGCCCTCTCAGGTCAGGGGAATGGTACAGAGACACACGCATCCGACTGCTGTACTGCTGCAGCAACGGCAGCAACATGGTCCTAGAGTTAGTCTCACCTAGACACACAGGTCACAGACACACGTAGATTGGTAAGAATTACATGGCATTTTCCCTCTCTCACATACAAACAACCCCTCCTACCTCTTGAGCCGCGTGTGTAGTCTAATAGAATGGAGACCTGCAGGTCGGAGTTGTCACCCTCCTGTGAACGCTCCAGAGCTTCCTGCATACAGTCCACCAGGTCCTGTTCCAGGGGTCCTGTACCCAGATACAGCGAGGCCATCACCACTCGCCTTTTAGCCGTCTTTATTCGAGCCTGAACACAGATCACAAGAAATTACAGTTTAATCAGGTATTACAGGAAACAAACAAGGGGACTTCTTCAGGGGCTTTAACTCCCCCCCCCCCCAAAAAAAATATGTATTATTTACTTTCATCATTTTTTGTTATTGGGGAATGTTTAGTACACCATCTTTAGTACATCACATGATTTAGAGAAAGCTCCACAACCTCTCTCACACACATCTTACCTTCATCGCCTGGTAAAACTGGTCAGGGGAGGTGAGGATGTGGATGTGTGTGCCAGGCACCCTGAAGGCGGGCACATGTTCTGCCATCCAAAGGAAGCGAGCATGGAGGCCATCAGCGCCCTGAGCTCCAGTCGACCCGGGGGATCTGAAAAGAGGAAGGGGAGAGGGATCTGCCTCCGCTAGGAGAGGGGCTAGGAGCAACACAGACGACCTTGGGGGGGGGTGGAGAGGAAGAGAAAGGGAGAATGGACAGGAATTACTTTCATAGAAACAGAGTGGGGATTGTCTCCTATAGATAAACAACCTACACTAAACAAAAAACATTACGCAACTTGCAACAATTTCTGTTAGTTACAGTTCACATAAGGAAATCAGTCAATTGAAATAAATTCATTATGCCCTAATCTATGGATTTCACATGACTGGGAATAATCTGTTGGTAACAGATACCTTAAAAAAAAAAAAGTTGGGGCGTGGATCAGAAAACCAGTCAGTATCTGGTGTGACCACCATTTGCCTCATGCAGCGCGACACATCTCTTTCACATAGAGTTGATCAGGCTGTTGATTGTGGCCCGTGGAATGTTGTCCCACTCCTGTTCAATTGCTGTGCAAAGTTTCTGGATATTGGCGGAAACTGGAACACTCTGTCGTACATGTAGATCCAGAGCATCCCAAACCTGCTCAACGGGTGACATGTCTGGTGAGTATGCAGACCATGGAAGAACTGGGACATTTTCAGCTTCCGGGAACTGTGTACAGATCCTTGCGACATGGGGCCGTGCATTATCATGCAGAAACATGTCGACGGATGAATGGCACGACAATGGGCCTCAGGATCTCGTCACGGCATCTCTGTGCATTCAAATGGCCATTGATAAAATGCAATTGTGTTCGTTGTCCGTAGCTTATGCCTGCCCATACCATAACCCCACCACCACCATGGAGCACTCTGTTCACAACGGTGACATCAAACTGCTCGAGCCATACACGTTGTCTGCCAGTTGAAAATGGGATTCATCCGTGAAGAGCACACTTCTCCAGTGTGCCAGTGGCCACAGAAGGTGAGCTGCAGTCAGCTCAAGACCAAGCAGATGAGGTTCCCTGAGACGGTTTCTAACAGTTTGTACAGGAATTCTTTGGTTGTGCAAACCCACAGTTTCATCAGCTGTCCGGGTGGCTGGTCTCAGACGATCCCGCAGGGGAAGAAGCCGGATATGGAGGTCCTAGGCTGGCGTGGTTACAAGTGCTCTGCGATTGTGAGGCCGGTTGGATGTGCTGCCAAATCCTGCACCGACTCTCCACACCTTAGCACACATGCACTCACTCAGATATACACTCATCCACACACACACGCTACACAAATCACAACTACTGCTACCAGACTCTTATTATTTTTGCTACAGTGAGGGAAAAAAGTATTTGATCCCCTGCTGATCTTGTACGTTTGCCCACTGACAAAGAAATTATCAGTCTATAATTTTAATGGTAGGTTTATTTGAACAGTGAGAGACAGAATAACTACAAAAAAATCCAGAAAAACGCATGTCAGAAATGCTATAATGAGGGAAATAAGTATTTGACCCCTCTGCAAAACATGACTTAGTACTTGGTG
Organism: Coregonus lavaretus; assembly: GCF_964263955.1. NCBI lineage: Eukaryota > Metazoa > Chordata > Actinopteri > Salmoniformes > Salmonidae > Coregonus > Coregonus lavaretus. The sequence continues at coordinate 39,260,884 of NC_140012.1, read as the reverse complement.
GCAAAACCCTTGCTGGCAATCACAGAGGTCAGACATTTCTTGTAGTTGGCCACCAGGTTTGCACACATCTCAGGAGGGATTTTGTTCCACTCCTCTTTGCAGATCTTCTCCAAGTCATTAAGGTTTCGAGGCTGACGTTTGGCAACTCAAACCTTCAGCTCCCTCCACAGATTTACTATGGGATTAAGGTCTGGAGACTGGCTAGGCCACTCCAGGACCTTAATGTGCTTCTTCTTGAGCCACTCCTTTGTTGCCTTGGTCGTGTGTTTTGGGTCATTGTTATGCTTGAATACCCATCAACGACCCATTTTCAATGCCCTGGCTTAGGGAAGGAGGTTCTCACCCAAGATTTGACGGTACATGGCCCTGTCCATCGTCCCTTTGATGCGGTGCAGTTGTCCTGTCCCCTTAGCAGAAAAACACCCCCAAAGCATAATGTTTCCACCTCCATGTTTGACGGTGGGGATGGTGATCTTGGGGTCATAGGCAGCATTCCTCCTCCTCCAAACACAGTGAGTTGAGTTGATGCCAAAGAGCTCCATTTTGGTCTCATCTGACCACAACACTTTCACCCAGTTCTCCTCTGAATCATTCAGATGTTCATTGGCAAACTTCAGACGGGCCTGTATATGTGCTTTCTTGAGCAGGGGGACCTTGCGGGCGCTGCAGAATTTCAGTCCTTCACTGCGTAGTGTGTTACCAATTGTATGCTTGGTGACTATGGTCCCAGCTGCCTTGAGATCATTGACAAGATCCTCCCGTGTAGTTCTGGGCTGATTCCTCACCGTTCTCATGATCATTGCAACTCCACGAGGTGAGATCTTGGATGGAGCCCCAGGCTGAGGGAGATTGACAGTTCTTTTGTGTTTCTTCCATTTGCGAATAATCGCACCAACTGTTGTCACCTTCTCACCAAGCTGCTTGGCGATGGTCTTGTAGCCCATTCCAGCCTTGTGTAGGTCTACAATCTTGTCCCTGACATCCTTGGAGAGCTCTTTGGTCTTGGCCATGGTGGAGAGTTTGGAATCTGATTGATTGCTTCTGTGGACAGGTGTCTTTTATACAGGTAACAAGCTGAGATTAGGAGCACTTCCTTTAAGTGTGTGCTCCTAATCTCAGCTCGTTACCTGTATAAAAGACACCTGGGAGCCAGAAATCTTTCTGATTGAGAGGGGGTCAAATACTTATTTCCCTCATTAAAATGCAAATCATTTTATAACATTTCTGACATGCGTTTTTCTGGATTTTTTTGTTGTTATTCTGTCTCTCACTGTTCAAATAAACCTACCATTAAAATTATAGACTGATCATTTCTTTGTCAGTGGGCAAACATACAAAATCAGCAGGGGATCAAATACTTTTTCCCCTCACTGTATATACTGCAAAATTTAAACACTTGCCCCCCAATCCCCCCCCTTCCCCAAAACGTCTAAATATTGGGCGATACATTTTGCCTTCCTGTATTATACTTATGCTCAAATCTTTATTCTATTCTACTGAGCCATTTACTGTTCGTATTCTGATCTTTTATTATTTATTATTGTTGTTGCATTGTCAAGAAGGTACCTGCAAGTACGCATTTCGTTGGACGGTGTATACCATGTGTATCCTGTACATACGACTAATAAAACTTTAAACTATTTAGGGAATAGGGTGTAATTTGGGATGCACACAGAGAGTTGAGAGTCAGGAACAACGGCAGGGAATTACCATGTGGGCTCCACCCACAAAACCACGGGAGACAATACATTCAACATAAACATCAGACAGCAGATTCACAGAGAGAGCGCTGTGGCTCCACTGCTGCTTTGAACCAATGACGTAGTGTATAAGCCTACAGGGATTTCCTTATAGAGTAGAACATCTTTATTATGGTGGGCCAACAGCCTAGCGGCACACTAGACACCTGTTTTCCTGCCGGGCAAAGGTTGGATGGGTGTCAGTACACTGGAATTACAGGGTCTTTTAAAATAATACACTAGATGCACTTTTCATTGAACTGTGAGAATATCATAAGGTTATCCCGAGTGACGCAGTGGTCTAAGGCACTGCATCGCAGTGCTAGCTGTGCCACTAGAGATCCTGGTTCGAATCCAGGCTCTGTCGTAGCCGGCCGCGACCGGGAGACCCATGGGGCGGCGCACAATTGGCCCAGCGTCGTCCAGGGTAGGGGAGGGAATGGCCGGCAGGGATGTAGCTCAGTTGGTAGAGCATGGCGTTTGCAACGGCAAACGATTCCCATGGGGGGACATGTATGAGAAAAAAATGTATGCACTCACTAACTGTAAGTCGCTCTGGATAAGAGCGTCTGCTAAATGACTAAAATGTAAATGTAAATGTAAAATGTTATATCTTAGAGAGCTGAGATTCTGTCCGTGTCTGAAATCTGTCTACTACTTACTAAAACTACATACTGTGTACTAATCGTACTACATATTATTTAGAACATGCTGTTTAGTAAAAACGAATGCAGTAAACAACAAATATAATCCATCCTGAGAATGCGTCATCTAATCAGATCAAATTGTATTTGCGTCGAATACAACAGGTGAAATGCTTGCTTACAAGCCCTTAACCAACAATGCAGTTTTAAGAAAAATAAGTGTTGAAGTTAAAGGTGCATAAAGATGGAGGAATTCCGATATGACGTCATTGTTTTTAGCGCTATCCACAGGGTTCTTAAACTACAGCGCGCAACATGGTTCAATGTGCCAGTAAATCAGCACAATCTACATTTTTGTTTTTTCAAATTGCCGCCGTCTTGGAGCTAGAATTGGGATCATGTATACTGTGCTAATGCCGATACAAAAGAGTAACGGAGAGCAATGTACAATATGGCGAACTTAGCAAACAAGTAATTTGTGGTCACAACACAACAGATTGGCTCAAACGCTTTAAGGAAAGAAATTCCACAAATTAACTTTTAAGAAGGCACACCTGTTAACTGAAATGCATTCCAGGTGACTACCTCATGAAGCTGGTTGAGAGAATGCCAAGAGTGTGCAAAGCTGTCATCAAGGCAAAGGGTGGCTATTTGAAGAATCTCATATAAAATATATTTTGATTTGTTTAACCCTTTTTTTGGTTAGTACATGATTCCATATCTGTTATTTCATAGTTTTGATGTCTTCACTATTATTCTACAATGTAGAAAATAGTCAAAATAAAGAAAAACCCTTGAAGGAGTAGGTGTTCTAAAACATTTGACCGGTAGTGTACCAAAAATGCCTACTACTTAGAACACAAGTCTAGGTATTGGGACACATAGTCAATATGTACCGGTGACAGCTTAGTAAAGGCAAGCTATTTCATTTGTGAGAACATGTGGCTGCCTTGTGTATGAGTCCCCGAGGGTGAATTTAGATAATGTGCCTTCCATTTACACACAGTTTCTTATTACAACCAAGTCTACGGCAACACAATCCTCCTCTCTTCCCACTCTCCTTTACCTCACCGTCAGGAGGCCATTGTCTTTCATTTCCCATCTGGGTCATCGTATTTATCAGGCACCAAACGGAAGAAAGCAGACAAACAGGGAGGGACTACCTGAACTTGTCCAATAAAAAAGGCTCATTTTCAACTTCAAAACATTTTGGTACGGTGTGCCATAATGAATATTACCCTGAATACAGACAAGCGTCTCCCTCTGTACCCTTTCCCCTTCCTCTGTCTCTCAGGTAAGTAAATGGAGAACTGACACTGTGTAGCCAAACCTCTCTAGGTGCCATGACCATTGAGATAAAACTGTGTTCTGTCTCTACTGCCATGAGTCCGATCATGTAACCTAGCTAGTCTAGGTGATGATGATAGCCTCCTCAGGACATTCGGATGAAGATAAAGCTCGAAGTTGTAAGCTCATAGTCGCTCTACGGTAGCTACTAAAGATGATGTGAAACTGAGGCACGTGACTATATGCAGGTGTGGACAGACAGACATCTGGCAGTTGTTGCAACTTCAGGTTTTCAGGAAACCACAAAAAGATGTCCTCATTCTGAGAATTTCTGAGTTACTGTTACTCAACACAGAGACAACACAAGGGGAGGAAAATGGAAATTCACAGATAAAAGTAGGCCTAAAGCAACCGGAAGAAAATTGAAGGGAAGACATACACTATATATACAAAAGTATGTGGACACCCCTTCAAATTAGCAGATTCGGGCTGTTTCAGCCACACCCGTTGCTGACAGGTGTATAAAATCGAGCACACAGCCACGCAATCTCCATAGACAAACATTGGCAGTAGAATGGCCTTACTGAAGTGCTCAGTGACTTTCAACGTGGCACCATCATAGAATGCCACCTTTCCAACAAGTCATTTCGTCAAACTTCTGCCCTGCTAGAGCTGCCCCAGTCAACTGTACGTGCTGTTATTGTGAAGTGGAAACAATTGTCTGTCCTCAGTTGCAACACTCATTACAGTGTTCCAAACTGCCTCTGGAAGCAACGTCAGCACAATAACTGTTCGTCAGGAGCTTCATGAAATGGGTTTCCATGGCCGAGCAGCCGCACATAAGTCTAAGATCACAATGTGCAATAACAAGAGTCGGCTGGAGTGGTGTAAAGCTTGCCGCCATTGGACTCTGGAGCAGTGGAAACACGTTCTCTGGAGTGACAAATCACGCTTCACCATCTGGCAGTCCGACGGACAAATCTTGGTTTGGCGGTGCCAGGAGAACGCTACCTGCCCCAATGCATAGTGCCAACTGTAAAGTTTGGTGGAGCAGGAATAATGATCTGGGGCTGTTTTTCATGGTTTGGGCTAGGCCCCTTAGTTCCAGTGAAGGGAAATCTTAATGCTACAGCATACAATGACATTCTAGATGATTCTGTGCTTCCAACTCTGCGGCAACAGTTTGGGGAAGGCCCTTTCCTGTTTCAGCATGACAATGCCCCCGTGCGCAAAACAAGGTCTATACAGAAATGGTTTGTCGAGATTGGTATGGAAGAACTTGACTGGCCTGCACAGAGCCCTGACCTCAACCCCATCGAACACCTTTGGGATTAATTGGAACGCCGACTGCGAGCCAGGCCTAATCGCCCAACATCAGTGCCAGACCTCACTCTTGCTTGTGGCTGAATGGAAGAATGTCCCCGCAGCAATGTTTCAACATCTAGTGGAAAGCCTTCCCAGAAGAGTGGAGGTTGTTATAGCAGCAAAGGGTGGACCAACTCCATATTAATGCCCATGATTTTGGAATGAGATGTTCGACGAGCAGGTGTCCACATACCTTTGGTCATGTAGTGTATCTATCTGGCTAGTTAGCTACATCTACAGATAATGTTTGAGATAAAACTGTTCCGTCTCTACGGCCATTAGTCCCATCACCTAGCTACTCTAGGTGATGATAGCCTCCTCAGCTCATGGGAATGAAGATAAAGCTTAAAGTTGTGTCCCAAATGGCCCCATATTCCCTTTATAGAGTACTACTGGGGCCATTTGAGACCCAGCTCTAGTCTGGATGAGGAGTAGCCTGGACTGTCCGGGGTTGATCTCTCCCTTCTGGATGACAACCTCCAGACTAGTAGTCGGTAGTCTGTATTGGTTGGACCACCAGAACGGTACACAACTCATGGAGTCCAACCAAAACACAGACTACATTGTTTTCCCAAAGCTACCTCCAGAACTGACCTTGGCACTCACAGCTAAGCCTAGGCCAGAGTCAGTCGCCGAACTGACCTTGGCACTCACAGCTAAGCCTAGGCCAGAGTCAGTCGCCGAACTGACCTTGGCACTCACAGCTAAGCCTAGGCCAGAGTCAGTCGCCGAACTGACCTTGGCACTCACAGCTAAGCCTAGGCCAGAGTCAGTCGCCGAACTGACCTTGGCACTCACAGCTAAGCCTAGGCCAGAGTCAGTCGCCGAACTGACCTTGGCACTCACAGCTAAGCCTAGGCCAGAGTCAGTCGCCGAGCTCAGTGTGTGTGTGTCGCTCTATGGTAGATACTAAAGATGTGAAACTGAGGCATGTGACTCTATGCAGGTGTGGACAGACTGTCTGACAGACAGACAGACATCTGGCAGTTGTTGCAACTTCAGGTTTTCAGGAAACCACAAAAAGACCAGGGAGAGATTTCCTCATTCTGAAAATGTCTGAGTTACTGTTACTCTACACCAGTCCTTCTCAAATAGTGGGGCGCGCCCCCCTGGGGGGGCTCGGAGCGATGCCAGGGGGGGCGCGTGTGACCCCGGGGAACATGCTTTTTTTTGCCGCAGGGAGTAGTTTTTTTTTGCACCGAACAAGAGCACACAGCACAGAGCAGGAGATATGAAGTGCAGATAACAAACCCTTAAGAGACACCATGGAAACATATCTAACAGGGATGAAAAGAAAGACGGAGATAATGAGACAAAGTCTCCCGAAAACTAAGACGAGGAAATATGACGAAGCGTATGTAGCGCTTGGCTTCACTGTGACTACGGTGGGAAACGAGGAAAGACCGGTATGTTTACTGTGTCTAAAAATGTTGGCAGCGGACAGCATGAAGCCAAATAAATTAAGGCGTCACTTAAAGACATTACACCCCAATCACGCTGCTAAGCCTCTTGAGTTTTTTCAGCGAAAACGTGCCGAATATTGCCAACAATCGTCCCGCTTTGTGAATGCTACTTCAGTAAACAGCGTCATATATGGTGGCGTACCAAATTGCTCAGTGCAGAAAACCCCACTCCATAGCAGAGGAGTTGATACTGCCTGCAGTATTAGACATGGTCTCTGTCATGCTGGATGACGCAAGTGCTGCAAAAATAAAAACTATCCCTCTGTCCAATGACACTGTCGCCAGACGTATAGATGACATTGATAACGATCTTAAAGAACAGCTGGTAAACTCAAAGACAAACTTTTTGCCTTACAGTTCGATGAAGCAACTGACAGCAACAAAGACTGTTTATCGTTTATGTACGTTTTGACATGACAAACTCCCTGTGTGAGGATCTACTTTTTTGTAAATATGTCAGAGACAGAGCCACAGCTGAAGAGCTATTCAAAATGCTGGACTACTTCCTGACTGAGAATGGGCTAAAGTGGGAGAACTGCATTGGTGTTTGCAGTGATGGTGCACAGACCATGGCAGGGATGAGAAAAGGACTTTGGGCACTCATCAAGAAGGCCTCACCTAATGCTGAGTGGACACACTGTGTTATACACAGAGAAGCACTGGCATCAAGGCACCTTTCCTCTGAATTAAGTGAGGTTATGACTGACATTGTAGGTGTAGTCAATTTCATAAAGACCAGACCACTAAAAACAAGAGTCTTCTCTGCTATCTGTGAGGAGATGGGAGCTGAACATCAAGCTGTGCTGTTTCACAGTGAAGCAAGGTGGCTGTCATGAGGAAACGTCTTGTCCCGAGTTTTTGAGCTCAGAGAGCAGATAAGAATGTTTTCGGAGCAGGAGCACAAGTATGACCTCGCAGAAAAATGTAGTGATGAGAACTTCCTGGCAAAGCTGGCCTACCTGAGTGACATATTTGGAAAGCTAAATGAACTAAATCTACAGCTTCAAGGGAAAGATAAACACCTCCCTCAGGTCACAGACAAGATCAGCTCTTTCACTCGAAAGCTTGCAATGTGGGGCAGGCGACTTGATGAAGGAAATACTGATTCATTCGAGAACCTGCATGAATTTGTTGACACTACTGACTATGATGCCACCTCAGTGATTCCATATATTAAGGAGCATATTTCATCACTGATGGGATTCTTTAAAAAGTACTTCCCTGAAAACAGTTCCCAATATGACTGGGTGAGAGATCATTTCAATGCACCAGCTCCAACTGGTTTCAGCTCTGCAGAGGAGGACCAGTTCATTGATATCACGTCTGACTCCACATTGAGACTGAGGTTCACATCACAGACACTGAGTGAATTCTGGCTGAGTGTAGAGAGGCAGTATCCACTCTTAGGGCAGAGGGCTAAGAGTGGATACTGCCTCTCTTTGTGAGACTGGCTTCTCTGCTGTTGCTGCACTGAAGACCAAGTACAGGTCCCAGCTAAACATTGAGCAGGAGCTGAGAGTTGCAGTATCATGCTTCAAACCCTGCTTCGAAAAGCTGTGCACTGCAAAACGTGCTCATTGTAGCCATTAATCCTGACTTCCTCATTTTTATAAAAATAAAAAAAATAATCAGCTCAAATTGTTTTATTCATTTTTGTTTTATAGGTCAAAGTGTTTCATATATTGTGCTCCTGAGTTAATGTTGCTGATCAATTTGAATGTATTGTTATTTATTGATTATATTTTATTTTATTTTTCAGTATCAAATGGTCAAAAAATGTTTACAGTTTAAATAAGGGTTGCATTTTTTTTTTATTTCAGGCAAATTGATGCACTTTAAGTATTTTCTGTTACAATGTTAATAAAGTTATTCTTTGTTGTAAGTTGATCTATATTTCTTTCTTTTTTATTTTCTTTAATGTTAATAAGGATACAATGTTATGCAGAGGTGTACATATAACAATTTTATAGACAAATTATACTATTTACAGTCGTGGCGGAGAGTTGGGGGGCGCGAAATGTTTACTTCTTCCTAGGGGGGGCGTAACAGAAAATAATTGAGAAGCACTGCTCTACACAGAGACTTGACAACACATGGGGGGACAATTGAAATTCACAGATAAAAGTAGGCCTAAGCAACCGGAAGAAAATGGAAGGGGGGATGTTTGTTTTACATCGCTTACATGTGCTGGCTGAACTTAACTTGCACGCTGATGTTTATTATGTAACCTTCGCCATGACCATAATGTTATCAAATGACATTATGAAACTATTCGTAAGCAACAATCAGATTACAACAGAAAACGTGTTGCTATAATATCTGACGCACGCTATCAAAATGACAACATAGCCTTTTCCTACATTATGAAAGAACACGGAAACATTGTGTACGTAAAGACTGGCTGCACGCACACATCACTGCCACGAGAAGAGGTTGGCTAACCGAGTTTTCCCTCATCGTGGAGTTGAAATACCCAGCTAGAGGTTGGCATGTGAACGCTGTCATTATGTCTGACGAAGAAAAACAATGTTGTCTCTCTTTTTCTTCTCCACTTAAGTTCCACAACAGTCGTATCTTACCCTCGCCTTCGATCCCGTGTACGGAAGAATCGGTCTGATATTCGGGTGAAAACCCCGGCCAGGGCCGGTGTGTACACACAGTACACCAGCTTCCTCCACGACATGGGAGCCGCCATCATTACAGCCGTTTCTATCAACCCCAACTTTATCAACACACTGCCTTCGAGGGCATGCGCACTGCACATCATGTTCTGCACACAATGTTCAACATACAGAGTACAACAGTTTGAGTCATAATACCCATCAAACCTAGCGATCAAACCCAGAATTGGTTCCAATCGTTTTTTCACCATTCATTTGATGCATTGTGGATTTTAGAAACACTTCAAATAAGGGCTGTGTTTCGTGTAGGCTTAGACTGGCGTGACGTTTTTTAATAACCGTGTAAATCTCTCTAGAACAAGGTGACTTTTATCAATATATTCGGCTCTATTTACTCTCAGATTCGAAAAAGCTAATTAGCATCAAAGTAGACATCATGCAATACTACAAATGGACTCTTCACAGACTGTATCGTGTGGGCGAGCGGTTTGCTGATGTCAATGTTGTGAACAGAGTGCCCCATGGGGGCGGTGGGGTTATGGTATGGGCATGCAGGCAGGCATAAGCTACAGACAACAAACACAATTATATTTTATCAATGGCAATTGGAATGCACAGAGATGCCATGCCATTCATCCACCGCCTTCACCTCATGTTTCACCATGATAATGCACGGCCCCATGTCGCAAGGATCTGTAAACAGTTCCTGGAAGCTGAAAATGTCCCAGTTCTTCCATGGCCTGCATACTCACCAGACATGTCACCCATTGAACATGTTTGGGATGCTCTGGATCGACGTTTACGACAGCATGTTCCAGTTCCAACCAATATCCAGCAACTTTGCACAGCCATTGAAGAGGAGTGGGACAACATTCCACAGGCCACAATCAACAGCCTGATCACCTCTATGTGAAGGAGATGTGTCGTGCTGCATGAGGCAAATGGTGTCACACCAGATACTGACTGGTTTTCTGATCCACGCCCCTACTTATTTTTTAAAGGTATCTGTGACCAACAGATTCATATCTGTCTTCCCAGTCATGTGAAATCCATAGATTAGGACCTAATGAATTATTTCAATTGACTTATTTCCTTATATGAACTGTAACTCAGTAGAATCTTTGAAATTGTTGCATGTTGCGTTTATATTTTTGTTCAGTGTAGTAGCGGTTAACAGCATTGGGCCAGTAAATGAAAGGTTGCTGGTTCGAATCCCCAAGGTGGAATAGTCTGCCGTACTGCTCTTGAACAAGGCAGTTTACCCCCAAAAACAATTGATCCCCGGGTGGCGATGACGTGGACCTCGATTAAGGCAGCCCCCCGCACATTTCTGATTCAGATGGATTGGGTTAAATGTGTAAGACACATTTCGGTTGAATGCATTCAGTTGTGCAACTGACTAGGTACTGTACTCCCTTTTATACAGAACATGTAAACATCTGAATTTAAGTAAACATTAAATTAATTATTCATCAATGCCACAAACCTGTAACCAGTGGTGTAAAGTACTTAAGTAAAAATACTTGAAAGTACTACTTAAGTCGTTTTTTGGTTATCTGTACTTTACTCTACTATTTATATTTTTGACAACTTTTACTTCACTACGTTCCTAAAGAAAATGATATACTTTTTACTCCATACATTTTTTCTGACACCCAAAAGTACTCGTTACATTTTGAATGATTAGCAGGACAGGAAAATGGTCACTGCCTCTGATCTAGTGGACTCACTAAACACATGCTTAGTTTGTAAATTGGGTCTGAGTGTTGGAGCGTGCCTGGCTACAGTGCCTTGCAAAAGTATTAATTCCCCTTGGTGTTTTTCCTATTTTGTTGCATTACAACCTGTAATTTAAATTGATTTTTATTTGGATTTCATGTAATGGACATACACAAAATAGTCCAAATTGGTGAAGGGAAATGAAAAAAATAACTTGTTTAAAAAAAATCTACAAAATTAACAACGGAAAAGTGGTGCATGCATATGTATTCACCCCCTTTGCTATGAAGCCCCTAAATAAGATCTGGTGCAACCAATTACCTTCAGAAGTCACATAATTAGTTAAATAAAGTCCACATGTGTGCAATCTAAGTGTCACATGATCTGTCACATGATATCAGTATATATACATCTGTTCTGAAAGGCCCCAGAGTCCTGTTCTGAAAGGCACCACCAAGCAAGGGGCACCATGAAAACCAAGGAGCTCTCCAAACAGGTCAGAGACAAAGTTGTGGAGAAGTACAAATCAGGGTTGGGTTAAAAAAATGTATCCGAAACTTTGAACATCCCACGGAGCACCATTAAATCCATTATTTAAAAAATTGAAATAATATGGCACCACAACAAACCTGCCAAGAGAGGGCCGCCCACCAAAACTCACGGACCAGGCAAGGAGGGCATTAATCAGAGAGGCAACAAAGAGACCAAAGATAACCCTGAAGGAGCTGCAAAGCTCCACAACGGAGATTGGAGTATCTGTCCATAGGACCACTTTAAGCCGTACACTCCACAGAGTTGGGCTTTACGGAAGAGTGGCCAGAAAAAAGCCATTGCTTAAAGAAAAAACTAAGCAAACACGTTTGGTGTTCGCCAAAAGGCATGTGGGAGACTCCCAAAACATATGGAAGAAGGTACTCTGGTCAGATGAGACTCAAATTGAGCTTTTTGGCCATCAAGGAAAACGCTATGTCTGGCGCAAACCCAACACTTCTCATTTAAATGTTTCCCCTTAAACCAATTGAGTGTTGCTTTATCAGTATGCTTAGGGTCATTGTCCTGCTGGAAGGTGAACCTCCGTCCCAGTCTCAAATCTCTGGAAGACTGAAACAGGTTTCCCTCAAGAATTTCCCTGTATTTAGCGCCATCCATCATTCCTTCAATTCTGACCAGTTTCCCAGTCCCTGCCAATGAAAAACATCCCCACAGCATGATGCTGCTACCACCATGCTTCACTGTGGGGATGGTGTTCTGCGGTGATTAGAGGTGTTGGGTTTGCGCCAGACATAGCATTTTCCTTGATGGCCAAAAAGCTCAATTTTAGTCTCATCTGACCATAGTACCTTCTTCCATATGTTTGGGGAGTCTCCCACATGCCTTTTGGTGAACACCAAACATGTTTGCTTATTTATTTCTTTAAGCAATGGCTTTTTTTCTGGCCACTCTTCCGTAAAGCCCAGCTCTGTGGAGTGTACGGCTTAAAGTGGTCCTATGGACAGATACTCCAATCTCCGCTGTGGAGCTTTGTAGCTCCTTCAGGGTTATCTTTGGTCTCTTTGTTGCCTCTCTGATTAATGCCCTCCTTGCCTGGTCCGTGAGTTTTGGTGGCTGGCCCTCTCTTGGCAGGTTTGTTATGGTGCCATATTCTTTCCATTTCTTTATAATGGATTTAATGGTGCTCCGTGGGATATTCAAAGTTTCTGATTTTTTTTATAACCCAACCCTGATCTGTACTTCTCCACAACTTTGTCCCTGACCTGTTTGGAGAGCTCCTTGGTCTTCATGGTGCCGCTTGCTTGGTGGTGCCCCTTGCTTAGTGGTGTTGCAGACTCTGGGGCCTTTCAGAACAGGTGTATATATACTGAGATCATGTGACAGATCATGTGACACTTAGATTGCACACAGGTGGACTTTATTTAACTATATAAACGCAACATGCAACAATTTCTAAGATTTTATTGAGTTAGAGTTCATATAAATCAATTGAAATAAATTCATTAGACCCTAATCTATGGATTTCACATGACTGGGTATACAGATATGCATCTCTTGGTCACAGATACCTTGGATCAGAAAACCAGTCAGTATCTGGTGTGGCCACCATTTTCCTCATGCAGGGCAACATATCTCCTTCACATAGAGTTGATCAGGCTGTTGATTGTGGCCCGTGGAATGTTGTCCCACTCTTCTTCAATGACTGTGCAAAGTTGCTGGATATTGGCGGGAACTGGAACACGCTGTCGTAGTCATCGATCCAGAGCATCCCAGACATTTCTGATGAGTATGCAGGCCATGGAAGAACTGGGACATTTTCAGCTTCCAGGAATTGTGTACAGATCCTTGTGACATGGTGCCGTGCAGTATCATGCTGAAACATGAGGTGATTGCGGCCGATGAATGGTATGACAATGGGCCTCAGGATCTCGTCACGGTATCTCTGTGCATTCAAATTAACATCGATAAAATAAAATTGTGTTCATTGTCCGTAGCTTATGCCTGCCCATACCATAACCCCAACACCACCATTCTACGGTTGTGCAAACCCACAGTTTCATCAGCTGTCCAGGTGGCTGGTCTCAGACGATCCTGCAGTTAAAGAAGCCGGATGTGGAGGTCCTGGGCTGGCGTGGTTACACGTGGTCTGCGGTTGAGGCCAGTTGGATGTACTGCCAAATTCTTTAAAACGACATTGGTAGAGAAATTAACATTACATTCTCTGGCAACAGCTCTGGTGGACATTCCTGCAGTCAGCATTACAATTGCGCGCTCCCTCAAAACTTGAGACATCTGTGGCATTGTATTGTGTGACAAAACTGCACATTTTAGTGGCCTTTTATTGTCCCCAGCACAAGGTGCACCTGTGTAATGATCATGCTGTTTAATCAGCTTCTTGATATGCCACACCTGTCAGGTGGATGGATTATCTTGGCAAAGGAAATGTTCACTAACAGCGATGTAAACAAATGTGTGCCTAAAAATTTGAGAGAAATACGTTTTTTGTGCGTATGGAACATTTCTGGGTTATTTTATTTCAGCTCATGAAACATGGGACCAACACTTCACATGTTGCATTTATATATTTTTTCAGTGTAATAGCACTGCTAACATATTTTGGGTTAACTATTTAAACTCCAAGCACAGATAGGACACATGGAAAATAATTTCCTTAGGCATTAATCATGCAAACACATTTATTGTGACATAGCATTAGTGAGATTTGAAGCTATAATCTTCTGTTCTCTATCCATGGAATTAGTCCACTGTGCCACCAGGATTGAGGTAGCATGCCATGTTTTTTTCACATACAAAGCTGTTCATTTTAGTCTATTCAAACAGACCCCATTTCAAAAGAAACACGTACTCATTAAAATCAGGTGTGGCCAATTAGTGGGCAAATGAGGAATGAGGAAACCTGTAGGAAACGTTATGCTGAAGTACTGAAATTCCCACAGAACAATGTTGCTTCTTAATGTTCTCTTAACCAACACACCTGAACACTCTTAACAAGATATAGGATAGAGAGAGTTTTTTTGATGCTGATAATGGAATGTATGTTTTTAAATAACATTATTAGAACGTTCTCTGAATGTTACTAAAGTTTTCTTGTTTTTTATTAAACATTTTCTTCACTTTCTGATAACAGAATGTATGTTTTTAAATAACATTCTAAAATGTTATCTGAACGTTACTAAGGTTGTCTTGTGTTTTTATGGAACATTTTCTTCACTTTCTGAGAACAGAATATATGTTTTTAAATAACATTCTTAAAATGTTCTCTGAACGTTACTAAGATTGTCTTGTGTTTTTATGGAAAGTTTTCTTAATGTTCTAGGAACAATTTGAGAACATTTAAATAGAACCATGAGGAAACCTGTAGGAAACGTTATGCTGAAGTACTGAAATTCCCACAGCAGAATGTTGCTTCTTAATGTTCTTTGAACTATTTGAGAACATTCCCAATGTAAAACCAGTTGGAGAACGTTCCTAGAACATTACTAACATTTACATAAAATTTTAGCAGACGCTCTTATACAGAGCGACTTACAGGAACAATTAGGGTTAAGTGCTTTGCTCAAGGGCACAATTACAGATTTTTCACCTAGTCGGCTCGGGGATTCAAACCAGCAACCTTTCGGTTACTGGCCCAACGCTCTTAAACGCTAGGCTAACTGCTGCCCTGTAACCATGTTTGAACTTTTAGGAAATGTTCTGTTAAAGTAATGAAATACCAAGAAATTAAAGTTTTTTTGTTAAGTTCCTTAAATGTCCTGAGAATGTTCAAAGCCGAGCAACTATCCTGTACCATTCCCAGAGTCTTGTGGGAAGGTTGTATGCAAAATAACCATAAGTCAACCACGCTCTCACCAAGCTCTAAGGTTCTCAGAACGTTATGTGCTAGCTGGGACGCTACCCTAAGTTGGGTTCCTTATCTAAATTATGGCCTAGGCCTACTGTTGGCAAGTAAGTTTATCAGTGCAGTCAGCAGCAGGCTAGTGGTTGAGAGTTTTGGGCCGGTAACTGAAAGGTTGCTGGTTCGTATCCTCAAGCCATCTAGGCAAAACTATGTAAATGTGCCCTTGAGCAAGGCACTTAACCCTACTTGCTCTGGATAAGTGTTTCTGCTAAATGAGTACAATGTAGGTTAGTTGTCAGTCAGGAATTATGGTTTTCCTCAAGGGTAAATAAACGTCTTCATCTGTTTCATCTTGTCGGAGTGGGGAAAGGGAGGACTCACCAGCCAATCCGGGAATCGCCCTGTAAAAGAAGGTAACACACTGATTATTATGTGTGTGTGTGTGTGTGTGTGTGTGTGTGTGTGTGTGTGTGTGTGTGTGTGTGTGTGTGTGTGTGTGTGTGTATTTACTGGAAGAACTTCGGAGCTGGGGAGGTGGAGCCTTACGAATATCAGCTCTATAGACTAGTCGTTGGTCGCTGTAACACAACTACCTCCGTTTACTGGATAGAGAATGGAGAGAGAGAGAGAGAGTATTGTTTATTTGCCTTGTGTTTATGATCTATTTCACTTGCTTTGGTAATGTAAACATGTTTCCCATGCCAATAAAGCCCTTTGAATTGAATTGAGAGAGAATAAAGAAAGAGAGATAGAGAGAAGGGGGGTGAAGAGGACGCCGAGGTCTTAACAGACAATAGCCTACCGACACGTTCCTCCGTCGGTTAGAAGAGGCCGGGGTTAATGACCAAGTTAATAAATTATTTAACACGGAGACATTCGGGGACTTTGGATATTTTCTCCCCCCGGAGAGGAACGCTGGAGCCCGAGTCAGGAACCATCTCCAAGGTAAATAAACAGGCTCCATACCCAGGGCTTTGACCGTTACTCCATGGTGCGTAAAATAGCCTACTGCATGTGTGCATTATGCAATTGGGCAAAACGTTATCATAATGGCGATTGGGGAGCTTTTTGGGCTAGAGCAATTGCCTCTCTAAAACATCCCAGGGAGCCAGCACGAACAGCAGGCTTTAATGGCGCAATGCAGAACAGTACTATATTTGGGACACACACTAGGCTATATAGACTACTCATTCTCCTTATTTCAGATAGCATTGTCTATTTCTGCGTTTTCGTTGTAAGTCATGTTTCTATTCTGTGCCTGGAAGGGGCTTAAGCTCGGCTCAGACGGAGACCGTGTTTAGCAGATGCAGAGCGGGCAGTTATGGCGCCGCTTCGAGTAACAACAAGAGCCGGTCCTGGAGAATAAAGATCCATCCATTATGGTGCCGGGCACGTTCCGTCTCGCTCCAAATGCAACGATCAGCAGCACAGTGAGACGGTCAGACCAGACCCACCCGGGGTAGCCTATTTACCGTGAAACCGGAGAACCATAGCCGCTCTGCTGGCTCGAGCAGGCTGCATGGGAATGAGGTTATTTATTCAGAATGAACCTGGACTCATTCATAATAACCCGGTTTACTGAGAATCCCCCCGGGGGGTGCGCGCGATCGAAGGCAATTGAATCATCTGACTGTATACGGGAGAGAGAGAGAGAGACAGAAGAAGAAGAGAGTTTGACCTGTTTATTACAGCCTATAATGTATCTACACTGAACAAAAATATAAATGCAACATGTAAAGTGTTGGGCCCATGTTTCATGAGCTGAAATATAAAATCCCAGAAATGTTCCATACACACAAATTTGTTTAAGTCCCTGTTAGTGAGCATTTCTCCTTTGCCAAGATAATCCATCCACCTGACAGGTGTGGCATATCAAGAAGCTGATTAAACAGCATGATCGTTACACTGGTGCATCTTGTGCTGGGACAATAAAAGGCCACTTTAAAATGTGCAGTTTTGTCACACAAGACAATACCACAGATGTTTCAAGTTTTGAGGGAGCGTGCAATTGTAATGCTGACTGCAGAAATGTCCACCAGAGCTGTTGTCAGAGAATTGCCAAGGTCCTTTTAGAGAATTTGGCAGTATGTCGAACCAGTCTGACAACCCCAGACCACGTTTAACCACGCCAGCCCAGGACCTCCACATCAGGCTTCTTCACCTGCAGGATCTCTGAGGGGGGGTGGGGGGTACTGAGGAGTATTTCTGTAAATAAGGTATTTCTGTATTTTATTTGTAATCATTTATCCAAAAAATTCTAAAAACCTGTTTTTGCTTTGTGATTATGGGGTATTGTGTGTAGATTGATGAGGATTTTTAATTATTTAATCCATTTTAGAATAAGGCTGTAATGTAACAAAATGTGGAAAAGTGAAGAGGTCTGAATACTTTCCGAATGCACTGTATATATAAACACGGTTTGTTGTGAATGAACACAGTGAAGTATACTTCATACCTTTAGAAGTGTTTTCAATAGACAAAATAACTCTCTCTCTCACTCTCTCTCTCTGCAGCTGTCTGCAGTGGGTGGTCTCTCTGAGGTCCTCGCTGGACTGCTCCTCAGTGTGTTCACTCTGGGAAACACGTCCGCTCCCCTCCTCCTCCCCTCCCCCCTCACGTCCTCTCCCCTCCTCCCCCCCTCACGTCCTCACCCCTCCTCCTCCCCTCCTTCCTCACGTCCTCTCCCCTTCTCCTCCCCTCACGTCCTCACCCATCCTCCTCCCTTCCCCCCTCACGTCCCCTCCCTTCCTCCTCCCCTCCCCCCTCACGTCCTCTCCCCTCCTCCCCACCTCCATCACAACTCACACCCTCCCCTTCTCCCTCCTCACCCCTTCTTCCCTCTCCTCCCCCATCCTCTCCCTCCCCCCTCCCTGCTCTGGACCCCCCACCCCTCGGTCAGCGAGCCGAGCGGGGGGGTCAGGGCGCCATGGTAACCCATAGCAGGCACGACCCCCCAGCCATGAGCAGCGTTACCCACCCAGAGGCCAGAGGTCAGGAGTCAGACGTGCCCTCCCTACGCTACAAACCCTTCAGCTCGCGCGGACACTACCAACAGGCCAGTTCAATAATGTCATCATGTGACAGCTCATCGTGTACTATAGGCAAACTAGCTAGCCTCTTACTAAATGCTAACCATCATCAATATTCCTCTCCCAGTCTCAGGTGGTGTGTTTAGTTGTTATCATTACAGCATCATATATTATGGTTCCTCTGCCAGGTGCTGTGTGTATAGTTAATGTACCTACTTAGCATTGATAAAACAATTGTTATAAATTGTTATATTAAAACCTATTCTTCCCCCTGTTCCAGGTGCTGTGTGCGGTGCGTAAGTTACAGGAGAGTGGGTTCTACTGGGGTGCGGTGGGTGGTCGTGAGGCCAGTGCTCTGCTCCGCTCCCAGCCCCCCGGGACCTTCCTGGTCCGAGACTCCTCTGACCACCACTACTTCTTCACACTGTCGGTCCAGACGTCCCGCGGGACCAAGAACCTCCGGATCCACAGCCAGGGGGGAAGCTTTTACCTGCAGCCCGACCCCTGCTGCACGCACACGCCCCCACGTTTCGACTGTGTGCTCAAACTGATTGGACACTACATGGGGAAGGAGGGAGGTGGTGGAGGAGGAGGAGGAGAAGCAGGAGGAGGAGGAGAGGGGGAGGCCGTGGCAGGGGTAAGGACGGGGGGAGGCATGGCTGCGGCTGCGGGGGAGACTGTGGGGACGGGGAGTTTGTATCTGATCCACTCAGGGGGAGAGAAGGTTCCGTTGGAGTTGAGTCGACCCCTCCCCTCCTCCCTGTCCTCCCTCCAGCACCTGTGTAGAAGGACCCTGAACGGACACCCGGGGGGCCCGGACCCCCCCAACACACACCAGCTCCCTCACACACTCAGAGACTTCTTGGCGGAGTACGATGCTCCCATCTAACACACACACAGTTCAGTTTGGGGGTTTCCCCGTCTTAACAGTTGAGGATAGGATTTGGAGAGGGTAAGCTGATCCTAGATCGATGCCACTGTTTTCCTATCAAGTGGAGCCTCATATAGGTAACCATGGATACTCCTCTCCTGGAGAGACTGTCAATGGGAGTCAGGAAAACGCTGGGGGTCAAAGGTTGTTGCCCTGTCAGACAGTGAGTCGTTCTCCCAGCAGAAGCTGTGATTGGGTAGTCAAAAATATTAAAATGAAAGGTTGATAATGCAGACAGTGAACGTGCACACACACACACTTTAGCAGTGGCTTTAGGAGTGTTGTCAGAAGGTTGCCTGTGGGTTTGCTGTGCTGCTGTGGCTGAGGAACAGCTCTCTCTATTGATCAGCAGAAGCTTTCCTCTCCTCCTCTTTCTCCTGTCTGACATGTAAAATGGGCTCACTGGACTGAGAGAGGGAGGGGGAGAGAGAGAGAGAGGGGAGAATGGCAGTGAATGTCAAACGAGGGGCCCATAGCAGAGTGAATGTGTTTGTGTGCATGGTGTCGTACACATTTCCACAGCTGCATGCCAACTAGCATAGCCTCATAGGAAGGTGTGAGGGATCATGGCTGACAACAGCCACTAGACTCATACACAAAGACACACACACACACACATAGGCTGAAGACAGCCACTAGCCTCACACACATAGACAGAAACACACATACACACACAGGCATACAGTTGAAGTGGCGGCAGGTAGCTTAGTGGGTAAGAGTGTTGTGCCAGTATAATATAATAATATAATATGCCATTTAGCAGACGCTTTTATCCAAAGCGACTTACACTCATACAGTAGCCGAAAGGTCGCTGGTTCTAATCCCCGAGCCGACTAGGTGAAAAATCTGTCGATGTGCCCTTAAGCAAGGCACTTAACCCTAATTACTCATGTAAGTCGTCTGCAAAAAAAAAAAAAAAGTCTGAAGTTTACATACACTTAGGTTGGAGTCATTAAAACTCGTATTTCAACCACTCCACACATTTCTTGTTAACAAACTATAGTTTTGGCAAGTCGGTAAGGACATCTACTTTGTGCATGACACAAGTAATTTTTCCAACAATTGTTTACAGACTGATTATTTCACTTAGAATTCACTGTATCACAATTCCAGTGGGTCAGAAGTTTACATACACTAAGTTGACTGTGCCTTTAAACAGCTTGTAAAATTCCAGAAAATTATGTCATGACTTTAGAAGCTTTAGATAGGCTATTTTAGTCAATTGGAGGTGCACCTGTGGATTAATTTCAAGGCCTACCTTCAAACTCAGTGCCTATTTGCTTGACATCATGGGAAAATCAAAATAAATCAGCCAAGACCTCAGGAAAAAAATGGTAGACCTCCACAAGTCTGGTTCATCCTTGGGAGCAATTTCCAAATGCCTAAAGGTACCACGTTCATCTGTACAAACAATAGTTTGCAAGTATAAACACCATGGGACCACGCAGCCGTCATACCGCTCAGGAAGGAGACGCGTTCTGTCTCCTAGAGATTAACGTACTTTGGTGCGAAAAGTGCAAATCAATCCCAGAACAACAGCAAAGGACCTTGTGAAGATGCTGGAGGAAACCGGTACAAAAGTATCTATATCCACAGTAAAACGAGTCCTATATCGACATAACCTGAAAGACCGCTCAGCAAGGAAGAAGCCACTGCTCCAAAACAGCCATAAAAAAGCCAGACTACGGTTTGCAACTGCACATGGGGACAAAGATCGTACTTTTTGGAGAAATGTCCTCTGGTCTGATGAAACAAAAATAGAACTGTTTGGCCATAATGACCATCATTATGTTTGGAGGAAAAGGGGGGACGCTTGCAAGCCGAAGAACACCATCCCAACCGTGAAGCATGGGGGTGGCAGCATCATGCTGTGGGGGTGCTTTGCTGCAGGAGGTACTGGTGCACTTCACAAAATAGATGGCATCACGAGGAAGGAAAATGATGTGGATATATTGAAGCAACATCTCAAGACTTCAGTCAGGAAGTTAAAGCTTGGTCGCAAATGGGTCTTCCAAATGGACAATGACCCCAAGCATACTTCCAAAGTTGTGGCAAAATGGCTTAAGGACAACAAAGTCAAGGTATTGGAGTGGCCATCACAAAGCCCTGACCTCAATCCTATAGAACATTTGTGGGCAGAACTGAAAAAGCGTGTGCGAGCAAGGAGGCCTACAAACCTCACGCAGTTACACCAGCTCTGTCAGGAGGAATGGGCCAAAATTCACCCAACTTATTGTGGGAAGCTTGTGGAAGGCTACCCGAAACATTTGACCCAAGTTAAACAATTGAAAGGCAATGCTACCAAATACTAATTGAGTGTATGTAAACTTCTGACCCACTGGGAATGTGATGAAAGTAATAAAATCTTAAATTAATCATTCTCTCTAGTATTATTCTAACATTTCACATTCTTAAGATAAAGTGGTGATCCTAACTGACCTAAAACAGGGAATTTTTACTAGGATTAAATGTCAGGAATTGTGAAAAACTGAGTTTAAATGTATTTAGCGAAGGTGTATGTAAACTTTATGTATGTGTGTATGTCAACTGTACATACAGCTATACCGCAGCTTTGGTAGCTCTTCTGTCAGGATGTGATGGAGGTGACCCTGTCTCTCTCTCTCGCTCTCTCTCGCTCTCTCTCTCGCTCTCTCTTTCTCTGTCCCCCCCCCCCACATCTCTCTCTCTCTCTCTGTCCCCCCCCCACATCTCTCTCGCTCTGTCCCCCACCCCACATCTCTCTCTTTCTCTCTGTCCCCCCCACATCTCTCTCTGCCCCCCCCACATCTCTCTCTCTCTCTGTCTCCCCCCACATCTCTCTCTCTCTCTCTCTCTCTCTCTCTGTCTGTCCCCCCCCACATCTCTCTCTCTCTGTCCCCCAACATCTCTCTCTCTGTCCCCCCACATCTCTCTCTCTCTCTGTACCCCCCACATCTCTCTCTCTCTCTGTCCCCCCACATCTCTCTCTCTCTCTGTCCCCCCACATCTCTCTCTCTCTGTCCCCCCACATCTCTCTCTCTCTGTTCCCCCCACATCTCTCTCTCTGTCCCCCCCACATCTCTCTCTCTCTCTGTCCCCCCACATCTCTCTCTGTCCCCCCCCCACATCTCTCTCTCTGTCCCCACATCTCTCTCTCTCTCTGTCCCCCATCTCTCTGTCCCCACATCTCTCTCTCTGTCCCCACATCTCTCTATCTCTGTGTGTCACCCACATCTCTCTCTCTCTCTCTCTCTCTGTGTCCCCCACATCTCTCTCTCTCTCTCTCTCTGTGTGTCCCCCACCTCTCTCTCTCTCTCTGTCCCCCCCACATCTCTCTCTCTCTCTGTCTCTCTCTCTCTCTCTCTCTCTCTCTCTCTCTCTCTCTCTCTGTCCCCACATCTCTCTCTCTCTCTCTGTCCCCACATCTCTCTCTCTCTGTCCCCACATCTCTGTCCCCACATCTCTCTCTCTCTCTGTCCCCACATCTCTCTCTCTCTCTCTGTCCCCACATCTCTCTCTCTGTCCCCACATCTCTCTCTGAGAACAGGAGTTGTGACAGTGAGTCTGAGCAGACCGTTGTTAATCAGACAAAAGCCCTGGCAGACAACCAAAGCTAACAGTGGATCTTATTATAGTCCCAGGGGGCAGGCAGGCAGGCAGAAACAACAACGGGTGTATCCCAAATAGCAACCTATTCCCTTTATAGTGCATTACTTTGGGACCCTGTGGACTCTGGTCAAAAGTAGTTCACTATAGGAAATAGGGCGCCATTTGAGACACAGCCAGAAACAACAACAACTGAAGCAGAACATAGTCTGTAGTCAGTCAGACGTCGAGGGGGAGGAAGAGTGAGGAAGACAAGTAGGGGTGAGGCTGGATGAGGGGGGAGAGGTTAGAGATTGTTTTCAGACCACAGAGACGATGACAAACCCTTCATTTTGTTGATGAAGATTATGATGATATTGATGATAGTGATGAAGAAGATGATGATGTTGACGAAGACGTGATAATAATGATTTTGATGATGATGTAGTGTTAAGCTGAATCCATGTCTTCCTGATAGAAGTCTAGTTAGTAGAAGATCAACATTTGTCATTTTTAACATTTACTATCAACATAATGTTTACATGTGTCTCCACAGCCCAGCTACATGTGAAGTACTCGTCTTTTATAAAGACTGCTCATAACCTCGCCACTAGACTGGCAGACAGTGCAAGCTCAACTATCTGGAACTAAAAAAAACTAAAAGCATTACAAAAGAAATGAATAAAGGAACTTTGCACATATTTATATTTCTAAGATATTTCAATACTTTATATTAAAAAGCACTATTTTTACCAAATTGAACCGATTCTCTTTGTACCTTCATTTATGTAGGTACACGTCTGTCTGTCTGTCTGTCTGTCTGTCTGTCTGTCTGTCTGTCTGTCTGTCTGTCTGTCTGTCTGTCTATTGTTCTGTCTGTCTGTCTGGTTCTATGTGTGCAATTCAATTAACACACGTGGTGTCAATTTAAATCCCACTGGTGTTAACCCCCTGGTGTTAACCCCACTAGAATCAACTCTCAGATATAACACTCACAACACTTTTTACCTCAACACCGATATTTTAACACTTGCAAATTTGCTGTATTGGGTACACGTGAAACATTTATCTGGTCATGTGCAGTGTACTGAACTGTAGTGTGTGTGTGTGTGTGTGTGAGAGAGAGAGAGAGAGAGAGAGAGAAAGAGGTGAGGGGGGTCAGAGAGAATCAGTGTATGTGAGGTCAGAGAGGTGAAAGGTTCCATTTGGGAGAGATTTATGATGGTCTGTGGTTAACAGTGGGTAGAAGGTGTACAGTGGGGAAAAAAAGTATTTAGTCAGCCACCAATTGTGCAAGTTCTCCCACTTAAAAAGATGAGAGAGGCCTGTAATTTTCATCATAGGTACACGTCAACTATGACAGACAAATTGAGGAAAAAAAATCCAGAAAATCACATTGTACGATTTTTAATGAATTTATTTGCAAATTATGGTGGAAAATAAGTATTTGGTCACCTACAAACAAACAAGATTTCTGGCTCTCACAGACCTGTAACTTCTTCTTTAAGAGGCTCCGCTGTCCTCCACTCGTTACCTGTATGAACTTGTTATCAGTATAAAAGACACCTGTCCACAACCTCAAACAGTCACACTCCAAACTCCACTATTGCCAAGACCAAAGAGCTGTCAAAGGACACCAGAAACAAAATTGTAGACCTGCACCAGGCTGGGAAGACTGAATCTGCAATAGGTAAGCAGCTTGGTTTGAAGAAATCAACTGTGGGAGCAATTATTTGGAAATGACATACAAGACCACTGATAATCTCCCTCGATCTGGGGCTCCACGCAAGATCTCACCCCATGGGGTCAAAATGATCACAAGAACGGTGAGCAAAAATCCCAGAACCACATGGGGGGACCTAGTGAATGACCTGCAGAGAGCTGGGACCAAAGTAACAAAGCCTACCATCAGTAACACACTACGCCACCAGGGACTCAAATCCTGCAGTGCGAGACGTGTCCCCCTGCTTAAGCCAGTACATGTCCAGGCCCATCTTAAGTTTGCTAGAGTGCATTTGGATGATCCAGAAGAGGATTGGGAGAATGTCATATGGTCAGATGAAACCAAAATATAACTTTTTGGTAAAAACTCAACTCGTCGTGTTTGGAGGACAAAGAATGCTGAGTTGCATCCAAAGAACACCATACCTACTGTGAAGCATGGGGGTGGAAACATCATGCTTTGGGGCTGTTTTTCTGCAAAGGGACCAGGACGACTGATCCGTGTAAAGGAAAGAATGAATGGGGCCATGTATCGTGAGATTTTGAGTGAAAACCTCCTTCCATCAGCAAGGGCATTGAAGATGAAACGTGGCTGGGTCTTTCAGCATGACAATGATCCCAAACACACCGCCCGGGCAACGAAGGAGTGGCTTCGTAAGAAGCATTTCAAGGTCCTGGAGTGGCCTAGCCAGTCTCCAGATCTCAACCCCATAGAAAATCTTTGGAGGGAGTTGAAAGTCCGTGTTGCCCAGCGACAGCCCCAAAACATCACTGCTATAGAGGAGATCTGCATGGAGGAATGGGCCAAAATACCAGCAACAGTGTGTGAAAACCTTGTGAAGACTTACAGAAAACGTTTGACCTGTGTCATTGCCAACAAAGGGTATATAACAAAGTATTGAGAAACTTTTGTTATTGACCAAATACTTATTTTCCACCATAATTTGCAAATAAATTCATTAAAAATCCTACAATGTGATTTTCTGGATTTTTTTTCCTCATTTTGTCTGTCATAGTTGACGTGTACCTATGATGAAAATTACAGGCCTCTCTCATCTTTTTAAGTGGGAGAACTTGCACAATTGGTGGCTGACTAAATACTTTTTTTCCCCACTGTATGTGAGGGTCTGGGTGGAGAATTTCTTAATAGACTGAATAACTCTCTCTATCTCTCCCAATTCAAAGGGCTTTATTGGCATGGGAAACATGTTTATATTGCCAAAGCAAGTGAAATAGATACATTTTTCGTTAGGGAAAATCAAGTCTGAAATTGTAAAGTGGAAATTGCAAGCTTTAGAAGCCTTTTCAAACCTTGAATACACTACAAGTTTGCATTTTCCTGCTATGCAAGAAAAGTACTGCAACAACAGGATGATGAAATTAAGATATGGCATTTGTACACAGTTTCATATCTAAACTTGTGGTTTCTACCTCTAGATTTTCAACTCAAAGGTACAGCTGCTATAGAGCTCTCATACAACTTTACAAATTCACATAACCAGTTTAGATGTGCGCACGCACGCACGCACACACACGCACACACACACACACACACACACACACACACACACACACACACACACACACACACACACACACAAACCTTCACACACAGCTTTACCGCTAGTGCCTCCCCTTCTCCATAAACCTCTGATTACATAATTGATTGACAGGGCCAGCAACATTGACGGGAATAGGGCCATAAACTGTTACAGTAATGTTTACTATCTGGCTCCCATCAGGAAGACTCTCCACTTCCTGGTTCAAACAAAATACAAAGACTGCACTGTGTTAGGCAATTCCCAGAGCCCTGCATGATAACAATACCCAGAGCACAACATGACAGCAACAGCCTTGCAGACAATGCATTATGTTTTTCATGACAACATGACTAGGAAAAACTCTGGGCCCTAATGTCAAAAATGAGATATAACTAAATGTATTGTTGCCAAGGAGATATTTAGAATAACATAACTCATATGTATAACATAGTCCCTAGTCAGTGGGGTCCAGTCTATCAGTAAATACACTCTGTTTGAATTGTCTTGTGCAAGTGCATTGAAAGTACATTCCATATCCATTAGGGACATATTCAGAGAGAGAGAGAGAGAGAATGAAAGAGAGAGAGGGAGAGAGGGAGAAAGAGAGAGAAAGAGAGAACGAAAGAGAGCGAGAGAGAGAGAGAGAGAGAGAGAGAGAGAGAGAGAGAGAGAGAGAGAAAGATGACACACACCTACAAAAGCAACAAAACACAGGCAGGTCAAAAAAACAAAGAGGGGTTCCCAGATGCATTCAGTTGTTTCAGGCCCATCCCACTAAACACACACACACAGCGATAAGCTATAGGCTTGCTCTGGGGTGTACCTAACAGGAAAGGAATGCAGTGAGCTTTTACACATCCGGACTGAGGGCCTACGGGGATGGTAATGTGCAGTGTACTGTACTGAACTGTAGTGTGCGTGAGAGAGA